>NW_015647095.1:1684402-1721889 GCF_001515625.1 Sinocyclocheilus rhinocerous
GTAGGAAATTTACAAAATATCTTCATGGAACATGATCTTTACTTAATATCCTATTGATTTTTGGCATAAAAGAAAAATCGATCGTTTTGACCCATACAATGTATTTTTGGCTATTGCTACAAATATACCTGTGCTACTTATGACTGGTTTTGTGGTCCAGGGTCACATATGGGTCATAAGTGTCCAAATAAATTTTGGGCTGCTGTGCATCTTCCCCATTCACCCTTCTTACATCTTATGAACTCATGTAGAAACTTACAGTCACTTTTCCACCTATTAGTACTTATTCTTCCCTAACAGGGAAGTTTCGTCATTGTGCGCTCTTTAAATCATCCTAATACATCCTGCCCCCCTCCTTGTCGTCCTCCAGGCTCGTCTGACTGTCTCTGTCTTGCCTCTGTCATCCCCCTCCTGTCTGCAGAGAGCTGCTCCAACCGCAGCCTCGCCAGCCTCTACAAATGGTTTTAACTAATGTGTCTGTCTCTCTTTGGAGGTCGACCCCATCAGCAGAGTGGCAGCAGTAGGTTGTAAAGCTTTCACTACTGCATGGGTACTTAAAACAGGTGTTATTGGGGGATTTTTTGCCCGGCGTGTTTTTCGGGAGCAGGATGTGCCAGTGACACCAAGGCCCTGAGGCGATAACAGGTGGCTGTGGAGACTCGCGGGCTGTGCTGTTTCTCCCAAGAGCTCCTCTGTAACCGGCACATCCACAACAGATGCTCTGCATCTGAGAGCTTGCGTTTATAGTGTTATTCTTACATGCTGCTATATTAATACGGATGTTTAATAAATTTTGTTAAAAAAAAAAAGCTTATGCTTAAGGCTGCATTGATTTTTAATCAAAGATACAGTAAAAGCAGTAATGTTGTGAAATATTATAACAACTTAAAAGAACCGTTTTCTATTTCAATTTATTTTAAAAGTGTTTCAGATGTCAAAACCGATGTCATCAAAAAAGAGTGATGGCTCTTTTTCTCACTCCTTCTTTTAATTGACCCCTCCCCGTTCCTGTCCCTTCCTTGTTGACCTTGCACCCATTCTCTCTCTCCCTGTTGATCTCCTCAGACAACATAAGAGCACATATATTATCGGCCTGCACAACGGCTTCGCCTGTCAAATGTGACCCCACCCTCTTTCCTTTCTTTCATCCCTCCTAAATCTCTCCAGCCCATCCATCCATCTGTGCACACAGCTCAATTAAAGCCTCTGCCTCTCAGGAGAAGATTTTGCAGAGGCAGATCATATTTTTCCGTGCACACATGCTGTTTCTATGGTACAGTAAAAGCAAGAGAACCTACAGTATGATGGATGTGGAGCACAGAATGGATATCACTCCGCACTCTCACGGCCCAAGCACCTGTTAGCCATCTACAGACACCTTGTCAATAATCAATTCTGAGTGATTTATCCTAGAAAGACACAAGTCATTGTCAGTCAGCGACAGGCAACTAGTCAAAATTCCTTTGCAGGGAGATAAACTGAGGCTACAAAATCATGGTATAGGCATGGTATCTTTTGAATTACCTTGAAACACCCACATAAATACCATGGTTTTAAACATCGCAATCATTATTCCATAAACAGCTCTATACAAAATGTACAAAAAATTCAATAGTAATTGTAATATATAATATATATATAATTATAACATAACAACATAACATAATCACTCTAAACTAGTACTGGCACAGTACGTTTTTGTAAAAGTAAATGAAAATGTTTAATTATACAATAAAATCATGGAATTTTTATGGTATTCTTTGGATTATTTTGGAATACCACATAAATACCACTGCTTTGAATATGATAATCATTGTACCATGGTAAAAACATGTTTCATAGTACTATGGTATTCGTTAGACTACCATGAAAATACAATTCATGTGATATGATAATCATTGTACCATGGTATTTCCACAGTGCTTTTTTTTAAAAGCTAAAAATACCACATAAATACCATGGTTTTGAATTGTGCCATGGTAACAACATGTTTTATGATTTTATGGTATTCTTTAAAGTTCCAATGTACTTCCACAGTACTTTTATGTAAGAGAAAATTAACAATTTTGCAGGGGCGCCGTAAAGGGGGAGGGGGTGGGGGAAGGTTAGGACGATTCTAAGGGCCCAATGATGGAGGGGGGCCGCCGAGGGGGAAACGTGATTTCTACCGAAGGGAACGCAATTGCGATTTCTACCGAGGGGGGACCCCCCCGGAACACGATTTACCGAGGGGAACGTGATCTGTACGGAGGGGGAACATGTCCAAACCCCGGGAAAGCAGGGGGCCCATGTGAATATGCTGTCCGGGGGGCCCAGAAACCATTGCGGCGCCCCTGGTATTATGATGCCATTTGTAAAGTACCTTGGAGCATCATGTAAATCCCATGGTTAATGATTATAATAATCACTGTGGCATGGTACTACCACAGCACTTATATTGTAAAATTAAAATTTAATTTTTAATTTTATGGTAAAATAATGCTATTCTTTAAAGTACTTGGAATACCACGAAAATACCATGGATATGAATATTATAATAAGCCTATAATATAAATATAATCACTGTACCAAAAGTACTACCACAGTACTTTTGTGTAATAAAATCAAATGAAATGAAATGAAATGAAAATGTATTTAAAAATGTATATGGAAGCCATGAAAACCCTATAATATATAAATTAATATAATCACTGCACCATGATACTACATTTTTGTTTTTTTGTTGAATTTCATATATTTTATATAGATTTATATAGTGCGATACACCCTAAACTTTGCTAACAGTGCTAATAATTTGCAGCCTGAGCGCTGTGAGTGAGACCCACCCTGAATCAAACATGCTGGCGTGCCGCCAGGTGAGTGTGTCTGCATTTAAGAGACTGAAAATAAATGCAGACCCCACCCAATGCTCTCACACTCATATATTTGCTATTGCCGCCTGCCCCATCAAAGCGTCATTATTTGTTTTCAGTACCGCACACACCAACACACCACTGTGAAGGGCAGCACTGCGGACCACCAGTACTCTCAACACCACAATACTCTCATGGGTGATTAACACAATTACACGGCCCAGCAAAACGAGGGGGAGGGAGGACCAACCATAGATAAAACATAAATTATTAACAACATCACAGTGCTAACAAAACGGGCACTTTCAAACATTAATGCATTAAAAAACACTAGAGCAACTGTTCCAAATGAAACAACAGCCAGCTAAAAGTAAATCTTATTAAATACAACAAATGTTGGCATTAGGTCTAGGTCAATACGAGGCTGCAAAATGCAACCAAACCAGCACTAATATTCGAAGCAAGAGCACAGTCCTGCAGTAAAGATGAAAACAGAAGAGCCTGTTGCTGATTTCACACGGGATGTGCGCAAATCCACCAGAGAACGGTTTCTGTTTACCAGACAGGGCAACTCAAGAGTGAGACAATGTGACATCACACAAAAAAGAAATCTTTAAAAAAAATTAAACTAAAAATAATCAAAACGCATTTAGCATCTCATTTAACACACTGAAGTTTAAATAAAATATTATTTGCTTTTTTCATACTTAAAGGTCTAAATGCAACACTATAGGAACTAATAAAAAATGCATAAATGATAAATACAATGCAATTATTTTGAATGGTACAGCTCCAGTTTGCAAGACCACACAGCAGCCTCACTGCTACATCATTGCACCTTAAGTCTCAAAGGTGTGATCATCAAACCACAAGAAAAATCAGCAAAAACAAGCCAATTCTGTTTGACATCGATCAGACACTAAATGCTATTGACACGGTCACTGACAGCCTTCTCCACTCACCTCTGCAGTTCAGAAACGGCAGGCTTCGGGTTTCCGTCCTCCTCTGGCAACTCTGTTGTTTTATCTGTCCCTGAAGGTTCTTGTGTCTCCTGCTCTGTGTCAGATTGATTGTGGCCTCTCTTCACTGCTGATGCTGCAGTGCGAGGAAAACACACCCTCTCCTGGCTCCCTCGCTGCCTCTCCCCGTTTCTGATTGGCTGCCATCAAGAGCCAGTGACATCACCCTTTTTCTTCTAGCTCCCTGCCTCTTTTTCTTCACTCTCCTCTTCTCCTCCCTTCCCTTTATACTCTGACCATTCCTTTATTGTCTTCATCCTGATTTCCACTCTGCATTCCCCTGGTGCCAGATGAAATGTGTCCATAATTTTGTCGGTGATTGGCAGGATCTGTCAGAACAGGAGGAGAGAATCAGTCAGGCAGAGTAAAACGCAGAGAGCTGTTCTACAGCACCATTAAAGGCTTCTTGCTGTTGGTTTGGTGGGAGCGAGTAATAAGAATGAGAACTATATGTTATGCTAATTAGTGCATTGTTATGCAGCATTTGTATGGTGGCACAGGGAAAGCTTTCCGTTTATCCCTCCCTACGCTCTCTCCTTGAAAGTGTCAGATGAAATATAGAAAGAGAAGATCCAGGAGTGTGGAGTTATACTATTTTTTTGTGTATAATACACATATATAGTGTAAAAAATAAAATAAGAAAAGAAAAATCACTTTCTTAATCACTATTATTGGCAAAAAAAAAAAAAATTTAAGCATTCATAGCAATATACTTGTCTGTGAGAAGATGCATATTTATATTGATATATACAAACGTGGCAAAGAAAAAAAAAGAGGACCTAATTTCAGGATAATGTATTTTATTATCATTATTTATTTTATTATTTTCTTTCAGTAATCCAAATTTTTATTAAAAGATCTGAAATTATTATTATTAATTATACATAGGACACAGAATATGACAGATAAAAAGACAAAAAAAAACTTGACTTGAATAAAAGAAAAGGGAAAAGAAAAGGTGAAAATACTATTTTTTACAGTATACTTTACTGTAAAATGATACTGTATTTTAAATGCAAGACACCTTTATATATCATATATTATACATAGTTTTCACACCTTCTATATATCTATACATTACATCTATTTTACATTTAAAAATATTTTTTTCTAATGATATATATACACATTACTGTATACTATTTATACTATATTTAAAAAAAAATTATTTTAATATTTTTTATTGCTCCAGTTTTCAGTGTCACGATACTTAAGAAATTATTCTAATATGCACAGTAGCGTGTATATAATGCATATATTTCTCATTTTATTTTTTTTTATTTTTTTCATGTTTGAATCATAAACCTTACTAAAGCCAAGTTTAAAACTATAAAAAATACATTTATCATCATGATATACAATTTCACTTCAAGTGAAAAAGCATTTAATATTTCAAAGAGTTAAAATATTGATTATAATTATAAGAAAAAAAATATTTAAACCATTTTTACAGTGTATATGGAGATTATACACAAAAAGAGCGTAAAGGTGTGAAATAAACTGTGCAAGAGGAAACCTTTCATTTATGCCCCTCTAAACTATTTGAACCATTTTATTTGTGAATGAAATCACTTCTGGGAAATAAAAGTAAAATCTGTCCAGCCACTCTTGAGGCTGATATATTGTGACTAAAGGTGCCTTTTACTCAAACTAGCGCACGGTTGAATGACTAATGAATCACGCACAATTTGATTCATGGGGAAAGGGGACGCCTTGCAAAATGTAAGGTAAAAATAAGCAATCAGATGCTTTCATCTCTCCATCTACACAATCACCCTGCTCAGTCTGCATGAAAGCACACTACAGACGAGTCTGTATATACAGTAAAGATCAGTGCTTGTGAGTGAGTTAGAATGAATCTCTTTGTTACGTGACATTATCTGGCTTTGTGTTCAGTGCCACACTTACAGGAAGAGGCATTCCTGCAGGTGTCTCATGACACACACACATGCTGAAAAACACCAGTCGCTGCCCTTTAACTGGAAACTAATGCCCAGCCTTCTGTTAAAGGATCTCAATTTGTGACAGGTCCATGAGCACATCCTGAATCAGGCAGGACAAATGAAGCTTGAAGGTTCATCTAGAAAACCTTGCGCAGGGAGTTGCCAGTTTGCATTAATGGCATCAAATGCAATAACAAAAGCTCATGCAAAACAGCTGCTTTGAATAAGTGTGATTTGCAAAGGCTACAAATAGACTGTCAACCACCAAAAACCAAATTACAGCGTTATGATCAAAGGATAGGTAGGATTGATATTTCTGTATCAAACAGCTGGGCTCTTTTCTAAAATAGTGGCACTCTAGAGATGGCGGAAAAGTGGTGGAAAAATGAACTGGAAATGAAAACAGGGGATGCCTTATTTGATTATTTCAATGCCCTTGCCTACTATTTGATGATTTTTCATATTTTTTACTTTTTTTTTTTTTATAGGTAAGTCAAGAACGACACAAAGATGCGGGATTGGGATCAAAATGCTATACAGATCAGATTCAAACCTGCATCCCTACAAGCTAAAAATAGCAATTCAAGAAACTTTCTTTTTTGTAGCAACGACAGTTATGACCTATATATTTCATAATTCACCACACTTAAATAGCAGAGAATTAATCAGAATATGCTCATTATATGCACAGAGAAATATTCCAATAGCTGTTGATTCGGTACTATATATTTCACTGTATACTTTAACCTAAAAACAGTTTTATTTTGATTCATTTAAAAAAAAAAAATAATTTAACATATTTATGATTTAATTATTAGCTTTTTATTAAACTCATAAAGGCTTTGGGAAACTTTGACAACACGTTTAAGGCACTTCATAACAAATTGAATACATTTTCTTATTTTTATACGTATTTTTATATCAATATGGTACAAGATTATCCTTATCTATCTATCGAATTGGAAGTCATTTTAAATTGCAATAACATAATAAATAATTGTTTTTACTGTATTTTTGATCAAATAAATACAGCCTAATTGAGCACAAGAGACTTCATTCAGAAATTTACAAACTCTACCAATTCTAAGTTTGTCTATATTCCAAAGTATGTATATATACAGTATAAATACACACACACACACTATCTGCATCATAGAATAATTTTTTAATAATTACATAATTATATGTAATTACATATTTACATAATTACATATTTGTACATGTAATTCATGTATATGTAATATGTATATATAATATTTGTATACATGCATTTACTGCATAATTACATATTTGCTGCATTTTGCAAAACTGCATCAAAATTGCATGCACACAGAAAAAAATGGTATAGGAATTACTTTTAAACTATTTTCACTCAGAAATTGCAAGTAAATTTCAGATAATTATGAAACGGCAAGTAATGCAATTTAGTCAAATCTACTCCAATAGTCTTGGTTTTATTTTTTATAAAAAAAAATTAACCGTGCAGTCAACGGTAAACGTGGCACTAATTGTAATATTACATTTAAATAATCTGGACTTTTTGGTCTGTCAATAATTCATGAGTTGGAGAGAAGCCTCTGAGCTCTGCCTCCATCATTACCCTTCAATTACTCAATTACTAGTGATTAACACTAGGTCAGACCATCAGAATGACCTCACATCCACTTAATGAATTCAATTCATCTATTAGCAGCCGCAAAATAACCAAGCTAAACCAGTGACCCCAAGAGTGGTCCCATGTTGTAACGTGCATTTAAATGCAACCTCTCTGGCTGGAAATATCAGGTTAACCGTTACCGATCCCATCTGCATGATGTTTTAAATCTGCAAGAGAGCCCACAGTGTAACACACTCAACTCTTCATTATTCATTCAGTCTTTTGGTCACAAATACAGACAAAACAGCACAATTGTTTCATCCAGCTTCTCTCCTCAGGATCTAAAGTGGGACAAGCTATGACGTTAATCTCTCTCTCCCGAGGTCTCTGGTTATTGTGCTGAAAATGAGTGAGAGAGATGAAGATAAAGGGAAACAGAGACCAGAGATGAAGACAGGAAGGAGGAAGTCAGCGCTTGATGATTTATAATGGCCACTGCTAGAATGCAGTCTGTTCATAAGTTAATTTGACTATGAGGTCATGCCAGCCGCAGTGGTGTCTGTGCTACTGGAAAGAGGTTTTCTCAGCCTGATTTGAGCAGACTCCCAATCCATTTCCAGACTGATGAGAAGCAAGTGAAGCAGAAGAACAAAGGTGAGAAAACATTTAAAAGGTGACATTTCGGGTTCTGCAGTGGGATTCATTGAACAACCGGTGAAAATGTGAAAGATGTTGCCACTAAAAATGCAACTAAAAATGCAACTGTTAATTCAATCGCATCGACTTTTCGCACATTGTCATAGAATTGAAAGATCTAAAATTATACTCTGAAAAATACCAGTACATTTATTTAAATCTTAGCAGCTCTTAATTGTTTCCCATAAACACGGTCACTGATAATGTCATTACATATGCATAATGGCCTAAAACTAATTGTAACATCCTCTGCAAACAATAAGACTTGCTGGATCATACAGTGAAGCTTTTCACAGCTTAATATAATAGCATTAAATGGGACGTCTGTTCAGGAAGTTATCACTAGCACTACTCAAGGTTAAAATATACATTCTCATTTAGGAGCATGAAGTTAATTGCCTTTCAGTCGGCCTGAAAAATGAAGCAGCCCATTTATTTCCTTCCTTATCATTTCTCTAGGATAGTCAATACGTAAGCTGATTTATGCACACTGCACTACACTAAAAGTGCTCTGGCTTTCCCTCAAAAAACACACTTCATTAATGAACTGGCCTTATGCCTCGCACTAGACATTCTCCCAAATATGAATCTGATAATAAACTGACAACTGAAAAACATTGAGAAAACCATAAGAGCAACTTTGTGTAGGATACCTGCACAAATGCTTTCTCCACACTGCTTGCATTATTAATAACTATTGATTTGTTTATTGATCAGGCAAAACAAAAACACTTGCCAAAAAAAAAAAAAAAAAAGGTTTAATCAAACATCATGCTAATCATGTATTAGGTTATATTTAAACCACTGGATTAATAGTCCATACTGTCAAAAATGTAACATTTTTCATACAGGTCACCATAACTGATAAATTTTTACCTGAAAAAATTTATGGAATTATTAGAAATGATTTTTAGAAGTATTATTGTGTAAATTTAATGACTATTGGATCACTGCACTCCCTCTGCTGGCCAGTCTGAAATGTAAAATCATAACTGATTTGTCAAATATTATGAGAAGTTTTTCTGGACATACAATGTTGAGGTAAACTGTATACAGAATCAGTTTTAGTCTGACCTTGAAAATTCTCTTTTTATAGCAAGTCAAATTGCATACACCTTTAATGAGAATTAAAACAATTGAATGAAAACACTAATGATGGAAAAAATAGGTTATTTGCAGATGCATAATTTCCTTCACTGTTAGTGCTGGTAATTAGACCTAGATTTGGGGGTAAAAAATAAACTTTCATAGTCTGCATAACAGTGAGCTAAAGGCACATTCTGATGGTTTAACCTTCATCTTGTATTCTGGTCATTTTGACCTGGAGAGGATTTTCTTTTGCCTGAAAATGCTAGTGAAATGTTATCACACTGGACTAAAACATGCTGACTTTGCTCACACAGGGTGTAACAACTTCCCCCCCAAAAAATACGATATATATAAAACAGGTTTTATATGCTATAATTTATGCTATATTGTTAACAAATATTGGATTAAATTTTTGGTCAACTTGTTTGCTTTCAACTAGTTTTGTATTTATTTTTGAAACCGATTAATCTGAGCTCATGCTCTGAGGTGCTGAGCTCAGATCAATGAGGCCTACAATCAGTTGGTTCCAAAAAGAAATACAAAACCTGTGTTAATTGAAAGAAAACAAGTTGACAAAACATTTAATCTAAGATATGTTGACAATATAGCACAATGAGAGATTTACCAGCAATTTTTAAATGACTGGTCATTTTTGGTATACCAATTCAATGGAATAAACAGAAGAAACATTGAAATTCAGGAAATGATCACGGCTCCAACCTTTGATCTTGCACTTTATGTTGAGAGCTGTCAATCTAGCCAAGTGGACTCCTGCAGTCTGGGGTGAGGAGGAGAAAGCAGGTGTGATGAACTGTATCCTAACAGCACGGAAGCCCAGCAGGGACATTACTGGAAGCTCCAGATGGTCTGAGCCACTCATTGCACTTCACACCAGCTCCCATGCAAAAAGAGTGGAAGAGGGCAAGAACAAAGGCTAAAAAGCCTGTCCTAAAATGCTGATAAACAAAAACCCAAAGCAATAAATGTGACACTCATGCAGGTGATCAATAACTGGACAGAATTCCTCATACATAACTCAGGATGAAGAATAGAGCTTTTAATACTTGGACCCCACAGCATGTGTCAAGTTAGTTTCCATGGACCTCCATCAGTATATTTCTTAACATATAAATGATATTTGCTCCTGTTAGAGCAAATGTGTAAGGCATACATTGAAACAACTCTAGAGGACACAGTGGGCTCATTTTATGCATTTATTTATGTAGCAATTTACGTTCTGATTAGCTGCTGAGAGGCTGCATCAGCAGTTGGGTAATAACCGCATGTGTCTGAGCACGTCTCAGTCCTTCACTTCTCAAATCTGTGTTCCTCTCCAAAAATACCACAAAAGTTGCCTAAAAATGTCCCCGTTCTGAAAATCCCTGCACGTCTGCAATTTCACCAAAACCTCACTCCATGTTCTCGCCCTCCCACCCTTGTCCATGACTTCCCCTCCCCCAAATTAAAGTTCCCATTTGCAAAGCTAGTGAGGTCACACATTAGCAACAGAGGACAATCACAGGACCCACCCCCACCCCACGCCAGAGGGTTACAACCATCCTCTTTACACACAAAACAGTCCTCTCCTTTTTAACAGCCAGAGAAGAACAAAAAAGATTAAACATAATAAACTCCCAAACCTTTTGTACAGAGAAACCAAACTAAATGGAGAAAATGTCTTTTATATTAGTCCGCAGATATCCTTTGTGATCCTCTCAGGCTCTGTAATTTTAATAGGGAAGTGAGACACACACATATACCAAATACAGTTCGTTGTGTGTCAATGAGAGGCTCTGTGTGTAGTAGGCAATGTCAATAAATCTCTGTCACTCGTTTAGCCGTCCATCTGTTTGTTTTATGTGGATTAGAAGTAGGTCTTGGCCGTATGTATGATAGTGTGAATATGCATGTGTGTCATAAGTTAACAACATGTAAGTCTACATATCTCTGTGTGTGTGTGTCTGTGTACGGGTTTAGGACAGTCTTTAGGCCAGTCCAAAGCCTTCAGAACATTCCTGAATGGCCATCAGCAGCATGTGTCTTAACTTCTCGTAGCTCTCATACGCTGGGAGGTCCAACTGGTTAAAGCTGTTAGGAGAGAGAGAATAAGAGGTGTCAAAGAATTTTTTGTTGCGCATAAGACCACAATTGCCATGCAATGTAGCACGTATATTTTAGAGCTGCTTTATTAAATGCATTATGGAATTTCTGAATGCATCATGTGGAAACATTTGTATTGTGTGTTTTGAGGCATCGGGGCTCATTTACCAAGTGTGCGCAGAGGGCAGGCGGTCAGTGGAGCGGTCATCTCTGTGGATCTGGAACTTCTGGATGCCATTCATTCCCTCCAGTGCAGCAAAGCCCTGCAGTGGCACTTTAGATGTGCCTGTAACAAACTGCAGGAATTTAGCTCGGTCAGCCTGGTCAAAGGATCGTAATGCACGCCAGAACCACTGGATCTGTGGAGAGTGAGGAGGACAGAAAATTGAAACCAGGTAGAGAATACATCTGGAGAAGTAAATGCTTCAATGGGCTATTAAGACCAAAAAAAAAAACAAGTACAAAACATAGCAGGAAAATAACTCGCTGGCTAAAAAATTATAGAGTGCTGCAGGATTAAGTCCTAAAACCCAGAAATGAGTCAGGATTTCTGCACTTCTGGTTCCACTGCCTCAAAGTCAATGGGTTTTTGGTGAAATACCTGAAATAAGGTCTGTGGTTAACACAAGCTCAAGATATAATGTTTTATTCTACAACATAAAATACATTATCCCACTTTTACTTGTCTTGAAAAAGGTGGTTGCTAACAAGTTGGGGACTACAATGGGACTACAGAGTTTATTGGGGACATTAAACATCACACCAAACAGGAAAACTCATCTAATATTTTACATAGAGATTTAAAGAGTTGTCGGAATCTTAGTGGGGCTGAAACAGAAGTCTGTGGTGTAGTTTGTTTAACTTTAGCTTTTCTCTTCTGGCAAAATTTAGGCTTAAATTCAGAAAGCGGTGTTCATTTGTGAAGATTGTTGATGAGTAAAATGTATAAGAATCCTAAATATTTGTTGGTCACAGAGCTTATTTTCTTCAATAATCCAAAAGCCAAATGGAAAAATTCTATTGAGAGAACCAGGGTGACGCTAAATTCCAGGCTGGCCTGCAAAAATACGTCATCCCTGCAGCACTCTATTGGTTATGATCCTTTCCTTGGCTGTGTGACAGAAGTGAATGACATTTTGATCAAAGATCAAGGAAAACTTCAGAATGATGTGCAGAGTTGAAGACATCAGTCATAAAACAATAAATAAATAATAGATTAATTTCATGTTGTCCTTTTGTACAAACCTGAATAGAACTGGACTGATATTTGTGGTATTCTGTATTGGCCTTGAGGTCGTCAATGTCGATGGTGGGCAGGCCGGAGATGAGCAGCTCTAGCTCTTGCTCAGTGAAAATGGAGATCAGTCTCTTGGGGATGATCTCATAGAAGCCCTCTAAGAAGGCAGCCAGCTGCTTACGGATTGCACCTGAGAAACACAGATGTTTCAGCTCCCTGATACACTCCTGAACCCCCCCGTTTCTCACAAGCAGTGATGTTTATTGGAGTGTAATGCTCACCTGTCATCTTCATCTGGCAGACCAGATGCACATATTCTTTCTTATTCTCCTCTGTGACAAGGATGTTGGCACCATTGGCCTTCAGATCTCTCACTTCACACACGCCAAACTCTTGGACCTGTAGGAGGTGATTATCATGCCGGTTTCTTCATAACTAAAAATGACAGAAATAAGGTAGTATGCTTGGTATCAAAATACATACCTCTGTGCTGAATGTCAGCTCGTAGCCCAGAGTAGACACATCGTTCTCCAACAAGTAGACCAGACCCTGGAAGAATGGATAGTCTTCGCTTTCCATGTCTGTATACCTATGAACCACAAAAAAAATTCAGCTTGTTTCATAAAGATCGTTGAGATAAATAAGACCTAAACCTGGCAGATTCTTGCTGGTACCTGACGCTTTTGCCCAGGATGTGCTTGTAGAAGCTGCGTGTGAAGTAACACTCTAATAGCCTGTTGTCATAGACTGCTTTAGCCACCACACGTCCCACAAACTTGAAGTAGCTGAGATGGTTGGGGTTGCAGTGGGAGGACGGGTTGATGGTGTAGGTGACCCGGTCACCAGGAGAAGTGCGGAACAGGGCGTACATAGGGTTGAACATTTCTCTGGAGATGATCATGTACCACTCCCTTAACAGCCCACCTGCATCCTGACCCTCCTCTCCTTCAAAGACTATATACCTGTAGAGAAAGAAACCATAAGAATAAAACTAAACTGCCTTGCTCTTGCTGCTTGCAGCTATGTGTAAAATACTAGGCACTTTTGCGTGAGAGAGTGGCAGAGTGAGAAAGCGTGAGAGATTTACAGTCTGTTCTTCATGTCCTCTGGGCTCTTGCGGTGCAGCTCTCTGTAAGAATCTTCAAAGACATGGTCTCTCCTCACATGGACGGCCATATCCTCTTTCCTCAGGCCCTCATCCAAACGCTCCAACTCCTGACGGAAATACCTAAGAGACTCACTTATTAGATAAAAGACTCAACCCAGAGAGAAAAAAAAAAAAAGAGAGAAAGAAGAAACCCAAATAAGGAGAACCACCCCCCCCCAAAAATACATAAAAAATAAAAATAAAAAAAATACACAAATACATGCAACTGGGTTTTATTTCACCCACAAAATCGTGAAATAAATAAAAATGATAAAGTATATTTTGCATAAACAAAAAGTCTGTTTAGATATATTGACATAGCACATTTCCCACAAATTCAAAATACTACATTACAGATGTTTTACTTCCGAGTTGTTGTAATTCTCATTCTCCATAATGATTCTTGATAGACATTCAATACTTTAATACACTAATTTATAATTAGTATTACATCAAAAATCAAGGTAATACAAAATGTAATCGCAATTATGTGTTGTTTGCATTATATTAATAAGATTACAGTATTTAGGAGAAAATAAAAATAAAAAAAATACACAAATACATGCAACTGGGTTTTATTTCACCCACAAAATCGTGAAATAAATAAAAATGATAAAGTATATTTTGCATAAACAAAAAGTCTGTTTAGATATATTGACATAGCACATTTCCCACAAATTCAAAATACTACATTACAGATGTTTTACTTCCGAGTTGTTGTAATTCTCATTCTCCATAATGATTCTTGATAGACATTCAATACTTTAATACACTAATTTATAATTAGTATTACATCAAAAATCAAGGTAATACAAAATGTAATCGCAATTATGTGTTGTTTGCATTATATTAATAAGATTACAGTATTTAGGAGAAAAAAAAACACTTAATTTTTTTTCTTCATATAATGTTTTGTCATACAATAGTGTCAAAAGTACTGACTTCGGTACCAGTCGGTACTGAAATTTTAAAAACCATGCTAACATTTGAGTGGATTCTTGAGCTGATTGGCCAATGTGTTCACGCGCCCAACAGATATGACTGTGATTGGCTAGAATGATCATCGCGTCACACTCTTCACTGAGCGCTTACACAGAAGCACACGGGAGAGTTTGAAATCAAGTGTCTGTCAGCGGATCCATCTATGTACAGATACATTAGGCATCTGCTGAGGCTTTCAAACTCTCCCGTGTGCTTCTGTGTAAGCGCTCAGTGAAGACTGTATGACATTATAATAATGTTTTAAATACTAATTTTTCCTTTGGAATTTGGTGGATAAAAGGCAGTATCTTACTTGCGCTTGACATCAAAGTCCAAGATGCGGATGTAGTCAACCAAAACAGCGAACGGCCCATCTGCCAGATGAGTGGTGGACTGTCGCAGGATCTGATTCAGCACTGTGCGGTGGGTCTCTGTTTAAGACAGAGAGGGAGTTCATATCGAGGACAGCCTTCATCAGCATCCATCATGTGTTCCTCTACACCAGGGTTCCTCAAATCTTGCCCTGGAGGGCCAATGCACTGCAGAGTTTAGCTCCAACCCTGATCAAACTCCCCTACCTGTGATTTTCTAATGATCCCGAAGGCATTGATTAGCATGCTCAGGTGTGTTTGATTAGGGTTAGAGCTAAACTCTGCAGGAAAGTGGATCTCGTGGGCCAGATTTGAGGATCCCTGCTCTAGGGCTTTGTTAGACTGTTGCTAATGTGTTCTTGGCTCTCTCGAGTGTCTCGAACCGGAGGTTTGCTTTCCCTCTCAGTGGCGTGCACCAGGAAAAAGGCCTCCACTGCAGGTTGAAGCACTACAACAGTACAACGAGAATTGTTAGCACAAAATAATTCCTTTATTTCTTAAATTCTTCAAAAATAAATAAACAAATATACCTAAAACTGCATGTTGGTCATGAGACTCCTCGAGCTCTTTCAGACACTCCCCTAGCATATTCCATAGCTCATCCAGCAATAGCTGCTCACTCAACAGTGGCAGGTCAGGCAAACGCTCCTCTTGTTCCTGCTGACTGCTGCTCTCTTCACCTACACACACACAAACCATATTTTAACAAGCATTCTATATAAACCAGTCATTTCAGACCACGATTTTTCTCGAGTTACATCAACGCAGCACCAGGTAAGCACATTTTCATCCATTTTCCCAAATTACTTTAAGATCACATAACTGGTAGATACCTTGCAGTGCTACTATAAATTAAAGCAGTCACATATGATGAAGTTCAGTGATTTCTATGCTATAATTCCATCCCCTGATGTTCCTAAGCCATCATGTCACATCTATTGTTTCACAGGTCCTCACCTAATGCTGCCTGGTCCTGCTCTAGGGGTGAGGGCTGGTCCACATCCATGGGCGAATCATCTCTTTGAGCTGCTAGGGGCTCGGCAACCGAGTGCACCTCCGACTGAACCAGGGGAACCAAGGAACAGGGTGAGATTCAATACAATTCCCCCCGACAGAGAAGAAGAGACAAACAGAGTGTATAATGTAGGAAAAAAGATGAAATGGGGGTAATCACAGACTGAAACCAGAAGCAGTGCTTGAGACTCAGTATCATGCATCAAAACATTCAGACATTGTCGAGAAAAAGGGGGTTGGGATGGAGCTTAAGCAAAAAAGCATTGACAGCCAGCCAAAAATCAAACCACACACAAAGAGACAAAGCCAGAGACGAGAGAGAATCACAAAGCTGGATGCATGCAACATTCAGATATCTCAAACACTGCACCATACAGACTTTGTGCATTAAATGCAGCACAATGCAGAGCAGTAGAGAAGTGGAACAGAGATTTGGGGTTTAGAAAAGAGTCACTGGTAGGTCTTATGACAGCATTACTTGGTTTGTCACTGGAAAACAATTGTGAGTTCAGTGTAAGTTTAGTAACTTTTAAAATAGTGTCCAAGTGTTTGATAAATAGAGCTGAGGTGATCTTTCACAGGACGCATAATGTTAATTTTGAACTGCAAGCAAATATTTACTTGTATCATGATATCTGATGTTTAATCAGGGCTTGGCAGTATAATAAATAATTTAGATATTTCGCAATGATTTTGTTGGTGATATAAAACTAAGCATCATGAGTTCAGTCAGTTTAATTGGAATTTTTAAGGTTTCCTAAAGACCTTTTTGACAGGATATTTCACCTCGGAGTATGAACACATTAAAGATTATAATACACTCTCAGGTTTAAACAAAAATGAGAGCTGGAAAGTCTTAATCATTTTTGCATGAATTTCCAAATCTTTTCTTCTGAACTGAAAAAAAGGTAAATATTGCAGTTTACCCAATTTATTGTTAAACTAAATTGTTAAATTATTACTATATCAATACTCTACATAAATTATTGTTCATTTAGGAAAAAATTTCATTTTTGCATTTCTTTACTCTAGCTTGCTTTCTGATTTAGTTCTCTAATAAAACCGGCATTGTATACTACAGATATCGTCTGCTAAATACATAAATGTAAATGCAGTAAAAAAAAAATCATACATTTTTACCATATTTTACTTCTTATATTAAACATTATGAATCTGAGGTACTGAAATACGCATCTACAATAGAGACAGACCTAAACAACAAATATTGTCGAATAACTGAGAAACATCTTTAGCCTTTCGTCCTGCCTTATGTGAAATACGGTGCAATATGTCCCTCAAAAAATGGATTGTAACTTTACTAAGATAAATAAGTCAGTAATAAGTGATAAGTCAGATAGCATCATTAAGAAATACTCAGGATATTATGAACAGCATGAGTGTGTGTGAGGGTGAGTACAGTCTGTAGCAGTCTGCCTGCTGTCAGTGCGGCCCATGCTAACCGTGGCTGAGCTGGCCGTGCCAGCGGGGGGGTTGTTGGTTGCAGAGGTACTGGGGGCAGACGATCCAGCCACAGCCACAGCCACAGCAGCGGATGCAGCAGCAGCGGAAGAGGATGCAGCTGAAGAGGGTGGGGGGGCCTGCTGTAGACGGCGTGCCCTCTGCCCCTCTCTCACCATCTGAATGATGGCGTCTGCTTCAGCCTCTAGCTGACGGACCGCAGCCTGGATACTGCTGGCCGAGCCCAGACTGGTCGAACCTGGAGACAAATGGAGAATAAATCTAGAGAGACCTGTGAAGCTGTCTATATCGCTCAATGGGAGAAGAGACTCAATTGAAAGGTTCAAAATGAAGCGTGGAAATGTTCTTAAAGGATTAGAGGACGCCTCTGTGTTAAAAAAAGAGTGACTTACTCAGTCTTCCTCCTGTCTGCTTAGCTTTCTTGTTAGCCCGCCGTGTGTCTTCTCTAAGCTGGATGATGACCTGCAGCACACGCAGGAAAAACTTCTGCGTGGAGGTCTTGGACGTGAGCGAGCTCATGCAGGGCAGCTGCAGCTCACGACCACCTAACGTGCGCTTCTGAGCAGCCACAATCACCACACTCTCTGACCCATCAAATCTGCAATTAATTTAAAAACAAGTACTGTTATTGTAAAGAACCCTTTTAAGGAGATGGGAGATAACGTTCTGAAAAATTCTGCAGCAAATGTCAATTTTCACTAATTTAGCAAAACCTTTTATCAACATTAACCACATCAAATAGGATTTGAACCGGTTTATATCTAGAGGCTATTGTTCAACAGTTTAAGGTCACGTTACATTTTTTAAAAAAGAAATTAAGACTTATTTAGCAAAGACAAAAAAAATTGATCAAAAATGACAGTAAAGACATTTATAATGTTACAACACATTTTGAAACAGAACTTTCTATTCATCAAGGAATCCTAAAAAATGTATCAAAGTTTTCACAAAACTATTAAGCAGCACAACTATAATAATAGAAAAGTTATTTTAAATTGTAATAATAATAATATTGTGTAGGGAGCTGCAAATGTTCTGGAAGGAGGTTCTTGGTTGTGGTCTGTGAAATTACCGGAGAAAATATTCCTTTGGAATCAAAGCTTTGTTTATTGCATATATATCCTGAAAGTATGTCAGTAAATGCAAGCAAAAAGAAGCTCATAGATTTCAGTTTAATACAAGCTAAACGTGTTATTGCTTTAGTATGGAAAAACATCCAAAGACCTGTTCTTTCACAGTGGATTAAAGAATTGTCTGACAACCTTGCTCTTGAAAAATTAACATATACAATAAGAGGTAAAGCAGAGGTTTTTAAAAAGGTGTGGTCCCCTTTTAGGCAATTTGTAAATAGATAGATAAAGTGGAATGTTACGTAATGATGAATGTAATTTGAAATCAATGTACTATAAAAAAATTTTTTTTAATACATCGGTGAATGTTATTTCATTATCTTTATTTCTCTTTCATTTTTGTATTTGCATATTACTTTATTTTATAACTTATTATTTTCTGTTTGATAAATGTAGGGGTGGGAAAGTATACTCTGAATTGTTATATAATTTGATATTCTGTAGTGTTCATGGGGGTTTTGTAACAAAATTAATAAAAAAAGTTGAAAAAAATAATATTAATTCAGAGTATTATTGATTTTTAATCAAATAAAGTCTTATATTTTATAAATTTATAATAATAGATAATAATCTTAATATACTTTCCAAATATATATATAAAAAAAAAAAAATTATAATAAAATCTACCCCAAACGGTAACATAGGTTGAAAGTTTGTCCTCACCTGCTGGTCATCTTGCCCTTTAGGCGTGTGGTGATGGATGGGTCCTCATGAGAAGCTTCAGGAGACTGAGCATCAGCACGTGCTCTTCTCTGCTGCTCCAGGTTATACTCCCTCAACTCCGCCAGTAAAGTGCCTAAATACAGACCAGAAGCAAAAGAGAGAGATTACATTTCATAATTTCAGGTTATTCACAAACCTTCATGATGGTGATAATCACGAGCACATTAGCATATGCCTTGCCATATACATATAGCACATATTCACTATTCAGCACTTAATCCTGCCATAATGAGTGCCCATACTACCAAAAACAGGGTAATAATGTAGTACTGACCGATTTGTTTGCAGAGAGTGTATCCGAGCTGACGTGCCCCGCTGAGTAGAAGTCTCAATACAGTGTCTCGGGTCAGTGCGTCCCCTCTGGACAGCTGCAGCAGGATGTTGGCCGCGTCCTCCAGACCTTCCTCAGAACACGAGTGGGATGTCAGCACCTGGACACAAACCACAGGAGATAACTAACCCGCCTGCTGAGCTGGGTCAAAAGAGCCCAGGGTTAGGAGAACCATACATGAGGCGACATATGTGCGTGCACCATCATTAAATACCTCCACAGAGAGCTGCAGCTGTTTCTCTGTTAGTCCAGTAGAGGCCAGTTTGGTTTCAATGTCTGTGCTGCTCACTGCTGGCTTCTGTTTTCCTGCTAAAATAATGAGATATAACATTTGAATATTTTACTGCCAAAATCACAAACACAATTGTCTGGTCAATTACCAGCATTATACATATCACCCACTCCTAAAAGTGTTAAATAATCATGATTACAATACTGACAAATAATTGTGATGTTTTTAAATCAAGCAGCCCTAATTTATATTAGGCTATTTTAAAACGGCTTCAACTGTGGCTCAGCCAATCTTATTCAAGAACCAGAACTATCCATTTTATAATTAGAATTTTATCTCAGTGGAGACTGTTATAGCAACACAAATCAGCTGGTATTAATCCACGTTTTAAACAGTTTTTAAATGCTCTAAGAGAGACTCACCAGCAATACTGCCGGAGGTGGTGGTGCTGCTTGTAGCAACAGATACCATGGTGGCTGGTTGAGAGGGCGTCGGGCCCACTGAGCCCTGCGTGGTGCCCGTACCTGCCACCGCTGAGATGGTCCCTGACCCCACTGTGGTTTGAGTGGTAGGTGCAGAGGGTGTGGCAGTTGGGGCCTGAGGCACTGGGTGGCTGGCTGGAACCTCCGTGGCCTTGTTGTCAGGCAGAGCGATGGAGATCAAAGAGAGCAGACGGAGCAGTTTCTCAGTAAGAAGGGAACTACGGCGGATTACTGGGTGGGAGAGCATGTTCATCAGCTGGCCCAGTGGAGACGCCTCAAGGCTCAATAGAGCCCCCTCTGTCTCACCAGCACCCCCTAGAGGCACAGTCTTCATGGAGGCCTTGCCTTTACGGCTCACATTCATGTTGTCCAGCTTGACCAGGAGATCCCAGAAATCAGTGGAAATGCCCAGGGACTGTGGTGTAACTGTGCAGGCGCTCAGGAAATTGTGGGTAGAAGTGGGATTACTCAGGGTAGCTGAGGAGTTGCTCTGGCTGGTGCCACCAGACCGGCAGCTTCCACTGGGAGTCGGTGTTGAGCTGGCACAAAGACGAGTGTCCAACTCTGATAAGGACGACGACAGGGGATCTTTACAGCGCTGCTGAGTGAAGTGACTGGGAAACACCTAGAAGAAATAAGAATGAGAGAAACAAAAACTTAAAAACAAATGTTCTTTATTGCCTTGCACTTTCATCTGTATAATTAGTACATCTTGTGTATTACTTTATTGCATTTAATGTTTGAACTCCTTTGTCATGAAAATTTTTTTTTTAAACTTGTTTTTGAGATGGTTTGTTACTTAAAGGGATAGTTCACCCAAAAATTGAAATTTTGTCATCAAATACTCACCCTCATGTTGTTCCAAACCCCGTAATCGGGGGTTCAACCGTAATTTTACAAAGCTACAAGAATACTTTTTGTACCAAAAGAAAACTGTTTTACCAATGCCCTTGCTACGTTTCTGGACCTTGATCGTGGTAGGACCCTTGCTGTCTATGGGAGGGTCAGAGAGCTCTTGGATTTAAAAATATCTTTATTTGTGTTCCGAAGATTACGGGTTTGGAATGACATGAGGGTGAGTAAATAATGACAGAATTTTCATTCTTGGGTAAACTATCCCTTTAATTCAATACCATATAGTGCTGGGCGGTATGACCAAAAATTTATATCACGGTATTTTTCAAAATTATACCGGTTTCACGGTACAAGACGGTATTTTTTTTTCATGCATGACCGAGTGTTAACCATATTTTCTACCATATAATTTAAATTTGTATAAATTTGATGATACACATGCCTAATGCACTAACAAGTGATGAGTGCCCTTTGGCAATAGGTGCTCCAGTACCTTGGCCAGTTGGATGAGGGTATCTAGTACATGTCGACATACAACTGGAGCAGCCTGTGGGTGGATGTGAACAGTTGATCCACCTCCTCCCCCTGCACATGCTACTCCCATTCCTGAAACTCCACCTCCGAGCCCTCCCGAGCTCATGCCCCCTCCTGCTGAATGCTTCTCCATGTGTTTTCTGCCCGACGCCCGCTGGATCTGAAAGATGTTGGTCCTGCATCCCAAAGCTGCGTCCATTGAAACAGACAGCCAGGAGAGCTGACTGGAACTACGCGACTCCACTCTGTTCAACAGCTCCAGAGAGGAAGATGACGAGGAGGACGATGACGAAGAGGATACAGCAGCCTGCGGGGATGAAGAGGAAGCCTTTCCTCCACTCGATGGGCCCTGGCCTAGTGAGCGCTTGCCACGGGACTCCTCCAGGCGTGCAGTCTCCAGGCAGAGCTCACTCTCGCTGCTACGCTGAAGGATAGACAAGAGGCTGCGGATGACCCAGCCACGTGTCTGAGAGTGGTAGCACAAGTTACGCAGCACTCGGTGGAGGCGGCTGGTATTGAGCTTGGGCTCGTCCACAAAAAGCAGCACTAGAAGGCAGGACAAGGCCTCATGGTCCAACAAGAGACGCCCCCGCAGACGCAGAAGAGAATCAACGTTAGAGCTAGAGGGCCTACATTCAAAAGCAAACAAAAGATGAATTAGAGATATTAAATGTACTTGTTCATAAACAAATACAGCGCAAGTGTTTCACTAACATTTGCAACTAAAATAAGTGTGCAAACTGTAAATTGCATTTAGTAGCATGTGTGTGAATCAAAAAAGTCCCTGCAGGGCATTAAAGTGTAAAAAAATCAGTTTTATTTAATGTAAGGTCAAAAAGCAGCTGGTAAAGCATGGAGATTTTTATTATTGGTATTTTTCAAGCGTCAAGCGCTTTTTATCGTCACACTCACCGGCTGTGATTGGCACTCCCTCCCATTTGAAATGTCCCTCCTCTTTGCACAGCCAATCGAGTGTATTGTACCCCACGGTTGCCACCGAGGCGGCTTGTGAAGGCAGGTGAGCGTAGGATCGCAGACAGGGCTGAGGAAGAACTGTGACCGAACAACCTCTCATGCATCAGCTGTCTCTGCCTGGCCTCCTGTTCCCTCCGCAGTGCTGCAGCTTCTGCTGCAATATCTGGGGGCATGACCGCCAACACGCTATCCTCCATGTCCTCCAGAACGGATCGCCGCAACTCAGAGGGCAGGGTCTGGATGAACGTGACAGGGTCCAGAGGTTGATCGCCCTGTAGAGGTTGCTGGGATAGCTCTCGACGCTGCTGCTCTGCCCGTTGCTGGGCCAAGACCTGATAGCATAAGAAAATATTCATCAAGACCTTTTCCTGTTCAGACATGTTATTTAAAATGTCTCTGCAAATTGTTACTCATACCTCTTCCTGAATTGCAGGTGGGAGAGCAGCTAGGAATTCTGGGCTGACCTCAGTAACCCCTGGTCCTCCTGCCAGCACAGTGCTAGCTGACGTTGCCAACGTGGAGGCGACAGGAGGCCTCGAAGGAGGTCTGATTCCCAACTGGTTCTGCAGCACCTCCCGACGGATGTCTTCAGGCAGCGCTGCCAAGAAAGATGGGTCCACGCCTTCTGGCAGACTGATGCCTGCAAGGAAGTGACAAAAAATGTGATACAAAGTTGAGAAATGGCTCATGGCTATATCCATCATCAATCTAAACTGAAACACCAACCAGCCAGAGGGTCATCCTCTTCATTGCTGGTGGATGGGAGGGGCTCCTCCTGGATTGCCTGTGATTGGCTATCTGCACTGTCACTCCGAGGCATGGTTTCACCAGGAGATGAAACAGAAGTTGAGCTGAAATAAAGATCATCATATGGTAAGAATTCAATAGTCATATAAAACCAAGTATATTATTCTTATTGTTAGATGTGTGGTCCCTTGTTTACTAAAATTAAAGAGCAAATTTACTTTCAAATGCAAATGGAAGAAAGCTTCTAACAAGTGACAGGTAGATAATTTAAGCAATATTTAACCATTTGAGACCATCATCATTGGCCAATAAATGACTAAACAGACCTTCAGGCATTTTGTTAGCTCTAAATCCTACTATCTTGCTAACAGATGTGTATTGTTCTCAAATATTTTTTGTGAATTTTAACCAATTTTGTGCAAACATTTCTAAATAATATATCAGCAGTATAACAGCCACTATTTTCTAGATTAACAGTAATGTTTTAGTACAATTATTATTATTATTATTAATTGTAAAAAATTTAGTAATATTTTATCAATACCATTATAATTGTTATTATTATTTTATTCATTTATAATACATAATAGTTGTAGTAGTAGTAATGAAGATAATAAAGACACTTATTATAAAACAAAAACACAAGAATGCAATAATAGCCTATCCCTACTGATCTATTTATCTATGAAGTACTGTGGTCCAAATACTCACCCTGTTTCTGCATCTGTTTGCCTGTCTGTGAGGCCACTGTCACCACTTCCTGACAGTTCCTGAGACATGTGATTGAGTGGAGCGGAGCTGGCAGCTGGCTCTTCCTGCGTTCCTGAGGCGGGACTGCTTGTATCCATGGGTGAACCCTCAAGCTGAGACACACCCACTGGTACAGGCTCTGAACTTTCAGCTATATCTGGACTGAGAGAAGCTGAGACAGAGACAGCAGGGGAAAAAAAAAACTCAACTCATGTTCGCAATTGGTAGACAATTCAACATACGCAATGCAAAAGGCGGGGGAAAGTACATCCAGTAGTTGCATGTAGAATGCAGTGGGATTATATAACAATTTTGATAAAGGCTCAGCCTCTTCACAGATCATTTAGCCGTGGCATTTTTAAGTCGAATATTGAGAAGAATTCACTGTGATGTGAATGTGAATGTCACTCCACTGAACCACCTAAAATCTAATTTTACAGGATTCAAAGTTAATCTACCTTCCCTGACTGCATCCAATGCTCCTCCTCCTCCTCTCTCACCAATAGTGGGTGCAGGTGACATCTCCATCTGAGATGCTTCTGCCTCACAATTCGGCCTATCAGGTGCTGAGAGCTGGGGAAGCCCCGCTCCTGCCAAGGCTCCGTGAGAGTCAGGATTGGACTCAGCCAGCAGCAGCTCCGTGATTGGCTGGTGCACCTGCTGACTGATGGCTGTTTCCAGAGACACGAGGGCTTGCTCGTGCGGGGCAGGGGTGGTTGGGGTGACTTCTCCTGATGGGGGCGCAGTGAGGAAACCCTCAGAGGTGCGAGGAGGGTCCAGGCAGGACGACACTCCACTCTGGGCCTGTTCTCCTTCTGACCAGATAACAGAATGAGAAGAAATGAGTATTGTGGATATGTTAAGTTAAGATAAACATGATAAATGACACTGTAGTTCAGTTGTAGAAGGTAATGAAAAGGCAGGGCATGTGACTGAGGGTCTGCAGTGAGGAAGGCAGTAAATTGTATAGTTATCTGGGAAAGGACATCCAGTAGTTGCATGTAGAATCCAGTGGGATTATATAACAATTTTGATAAAGTCTCAGCCTCTTCACAGATCATTTAGCCGTGGCTTTTTTAAGTCGAATATTGAGAAGAATTCACTGTGATGTGAATGTGAATGTCACTCCACTGAACCACAGTGCGTAAAATCTAATTTTACAGGATTCAAAGTTAATCTACCTTCCCTGACTGCATCCAATGCTCCTCCTCCTCCTCTCTCACCAATAGTGGGTGCAGGTGACATCTCCATCTGAGATGCTTCTGCCTCACAATTCGGCCT
The DNA here is from genome assembly GCF_001515625.1 of Sinocyclocheilus rhinocerous. Taxonomy (NCBI): domain Eukaryota; kingdom Metazoa; phylum Chordata; class Actinopteri; order Cypriniformes; family Cyprinidae; genus Sinocyclocheilus; species Sinocyclocheilus rhinocerous. The sequence goes on from NW_015647095.1 coordinate 1,709,968, forward strand.
ATCAGGTGCTGAGAGCTGGGGAAGCCCCGCTCCTGCCAAGGCTCCGTGAGAGTCAGGATTGGACTCAGCCAGCAGCAGCTCCGTGATTGGCTGGTGCACCTGCTGACTGATGGCTGTTTCCAGAGACACGAGGGCTTGCTCGTGCGGGGCAGGGGTGGTTGGGGTGACTTCTCCTGATGGGGGCGCAGTGAGGAAACCCTCAGAGGTGCGAGGAGGGTCCAGGCAGGACGACACTCCACTCTGGGCCTGTTCTCCTTCTGACCAGATAACAGAATGAGAAGAAATGAGTATTGTGGATATGTTAAGTTAAGATAAACATGATAAATGACACTGTAGTTCAGTTGTAGAAGGTAATGAAAAGGCAGGGCATGTGACTGAGGGTCTGCAGTGAGGAAGGCAGTAAATTGTATAGTTATCTCCTTCGAGGGCCACACTATACTGATCCCCAACAACAACACAACTTACTACCTCACCACAACACAGCCACTGTAGCCTCATCCAACTAAAGACGATAACAACATTCAAACATTTGACAGCCAAAAGCAAAAAAAATAATGTAGATTTGTTCATACTGACAGTAATGTGGTGAATACAATTCATGTAGAAACGTAAACCTATAAATAATTGAACAGTTGCCTAGAAACGATTGATTGAGCAATTGATTGTTGCCTAGCAGCGTTACCACACTGTTGGAGATGGCCAGGAAGATCATCCAGCTGTAGAAGCGGTTACCGTGGGAAAGACAGTAGACTGTATAGTTATCTCCCAGATCTGGTGTGATCCTAAAACTATACAAACTACTACCTCATCCCACAGCCCGCAGAAGAGCTCATCCAGAATCCTGGTTCTTCACAATGAAATATGTGATTACATTTTTACAGTTTAGAAACAAAACACTGTTTGATTTGCATTTTTTGTGCTCAATGAAATGGCAATTAACAAAAACATGCACTAAAAACACTAGCTATTAACTTTCAATTCTGTAAAAATACAAACATGCAACGTTCTTACCCGCAGCATTCTCTCCAGCTCCATTGACTGTTCCAAGCCCAGAGCCCTGTGGGAAATAAAAGCAACAATTCATCCACCCTTACTGTAAAATTCACACTGAATTAGGGATGTGACCTTTGTCCTGGCTGATACCCATGGTACTGCCATAAATCAGTACTGATTGAATTCAATCTTATAAATCAAGGTAAATTTAATATTTTTCACATTATACAGCAAATCAAAAGAATTCATAAATTAAATATAAAGAATTGCATTAGCATATTAACAGCTGCATTACATTAAATAAAAAAGAGAACTAAACAGCACATTGTTACAAAAGATTTATTTTAAATAAATGTTTTTGAAGGAATCCTTAAAATGCATCTCAGTTTTCACAAAAATATTTTGCAACTTTATTCAACACTGAAAATAATCAAAAAATCTTTGAGCATTCTAAAATGATTTCTGGAGGATCATGTAACATTAAAGACTAGAGTAACGGCTGCTGAAAATTCTGAAAAGTCCTGTGGGAGTCAAAGGAATAAATTTGGAAATGTATTCAAATTGAAAATTATAAAAATATTTTACAATTACGGTTTTACTGTATTTTTGATCAAATAAAGGCAGCCTTGGTGAGTGTAAGGGATTTTTCTTCAAAAACATTTCTGTACGGTAGCGTATGAATGGATGAGGCACGTTCGAAAGTGTGACCGCACATCAGCTAAATTCTTTATAATGTGGCAAGCAACACTGCTTGGCAATTGTAAACATGACCAAAACATCAAAACTCAATTGCTACCATTATAAATCAACTAAGTGTCTATAATAGAAGCACCTGTCTGCAATACAGCCTGTTGACTACACTACAATTTAAAGCTTCAAACGTATTTTCTAACTTTATTCATTCACATTCCATTCTCTTTTACCTGTAGGCTCTGTTCCCGGGACTCCTCTCCAGCTGCAGAACTCTCATTCTGTTTGGCCGTCTCTTCTTCCTCTGCCAACTGTCTCCTTCTCTTCTCCCTGCGCTCCTCCAGCTCCTCATCACGCAAGCTCTCCAGGTGCTGCAGTATGGGGACCTTCACCACTGAGAGACCAAGCACAAGACTTGACATTAGAGAAAAACTCGTTTAGCAGTTCTTCCTGCAGTGCATAAACAACAGATGGTAATATATTCATTTTGAGATTGTCTCACCTGCCACACAGTCATGCATGCTCTCGGCATCCAGGACTTTACACTCATCCGTCCATCTGGTTAAGGCGGTCGGGATGCTTGAAAGGGTGCCTGTACAACACAAGGGTTTAGCAGGTGCATCTGCAATCGTTAATTTTAAAGCAGCTTGTCTGTGGGAGACTCACCAGCTTGTCCTCCAGTGCTACTCTGCTCATGGAAGAAGTCATCCAGTAGCTCATCATCCGAACGGGCAATAATGTGCACATCCTCATTGCCCACCAGTAAACGTGCACGACCACGAGACTGCAGAGGCAGAGAGCTTGACAGCTGCAAGATATCAGCTGCAGCACTGGGGCCCAATAATCTGACACGCACACACAAAAAAAGGAATTTGAAGCTGCAGTGGCAACAAACAGAATTGCAAACGAGTCTCATTTATGATGTTTGCCATGTTGGAACTACAGGAAACCAAGAAAAGCAATGAAAGCAGTTATTTTTAAAGGGGTAAAAAAGAACAATTAACTTGTGCACATTTAATAAAATAATAAAATGTGCACATTTCTGCACCACTGTAAATCATGTCATTTCATATCTTAAATAAAACAAAGGCAAAAAAGTTCATTAAAGGACTCACCTCTGCAAGATGAGAGGAGGGTTGGGCTGCCGGTTACCAGGGTAATGTACATGGACCGTGTGACCTGTGTTGGCCGTGAGCTGGCGGAGAGAGCGTTGGCTGCGTCCCATGCCCTGAGCCAATCTGCTGCTGGTGCCTGATCCCCCCAGAGTCAGTGAGCCATGGTCAGCGTGACGCACCATCAGAGGGTGGGAGCTGGGGATATTTCCTGGTGAGGGAGGGATGTCAGCTAAAGTGCACAAAAGACAGATAGAATAGACGTGACACATTTGGTAAAAAAAAAAAAAAAAATCTTATGGCTGACTACTTTGACTAAAAAGGGAATAAATGTAAAGTAGCTGAAAGATGTTTATTAAACTACTAATTTCTTACCAGATGTGGAGAACATGTTATCAAACTCAATGATGAGGTCATCGTCTCGGTCAAATCTCTCAAAACGAATGTGTGGAGCAGCATTGATATCAGGAAAATCTTCATCCAGTTCCATTTCTGAACCTTCATCATCATCATCCTCATCTCCCTCCTCATCATCCTGAGAACACATAACAAAATGAGAAAAATGTAAAAAAACAAAAACAAGAGGATCACTCTTCTCTAGGGTGGTTTCTGACTTTGCTTTTTAAACAACTATTACCTGATCCTCCTCCTCTTCTTCCTCCTCCTCTTCCTCCTCATCTTGACTATCCTCATCCTCGTTGCTGCCGCTGGAGTCTTCCTCCTGTGTGTGCTCCTCATCTTCTGGCTCAAGGATGTTCATAGAGTCTAAATCAGTAAAGAGAACAAAATGGCTACAGATTTGAGGAGTATAAAGATAGTATAAAGTATAAATTCCCAGTGTGAATCATAATATAAATGTGAAACATAACATAAGTTTCAGATGGAGTCAATGAAATTCAGAGGGTGGGCCCCTTTTCTATAAGGCCCAATGAGCAGGCTATAGCATTTATGGGTCAGAGCAGGCTATAGCATTTATGGGTCACTGTCATCATAAGTTCCAAGAGTGAATATGTAAGAGATCCACGTCCTACCCTCTCTGTTGGCTTGGAGAGTGGAGGCCTGACTCATATTGGAAGGAGCTTCATCCATCAGCACGTCCTCTTGAGACTCATCCTCTCCAGAGCGACCCACTAATTAACATAAAACCGAATCAAAAACACAAATCCAACTCTGTATCGCTTCCATATTTGGCCAGAAACCAAATAAATCACTTACCAATGATGGTGCTATTAACAGTTCCTGCATCTCTTTCTAAAAGTTCATCAATCAAATCCACCAACTCATTCTCCACCTACAAGAATACATGAATAACAAACATTGTTCAGCTGGAGGAGGGTTTTCATATTCAACAACAGAGAACAGTTCCACAAACTGCTGTGCTTCTAACCTGCATGGCCTGAGTGCTTAGCACCTCAGGCTGTCCAGCAATGACCACGGTGTCACCCTCGGTTTCTCCATCCATCAGGTCGGCATCTGTGGCTTGACCACGGTCACGATTCTCTGCTGGTTCTGCCTCCCCTGTACACAAAATTAGATATAAAACACACAACACTCAGCAAGGGCACTGCATCCATACTCTGCTGAGAGTTAAAGTGATCAATGATATGAGCATTACCTTGATCTTGGGTGTTGCTGTTGCTGTCCCTGACTGTGCCAACAGTGTCATGCTCGGTCTTGTTCTTGCTGGATCCCCCTTTACCCCCAAACAGACTGCTAGGCTGATTCACAATTCGCGACAATGTCTCCAAAGGCTTCAGAGCAGCATTTACTGTGTTTGCCATATTAGGACTGCAAGAAACCAAGCACAGCAATGAGATAAAACAAAATCAAAAAATTACCTTTTGCCTAAAAATCAATTAGGCAAAATCACCAAGGTTAGGACAAAGAAAAAATAAAAAAAACATAATTAAACAAAAAACAAATATTTGCCTTAAAATTTACATACTTCTGATATATCAAATGTTCATAATTATTATTATTATTGTGATACCTGGATAGATCAAGGCTATGAGGCACACGTGCAAGGTCATTAACAAGGCCTTTCTTTAGGAAGAGTCGGATGATATTGTTCATGCCGTTGTGCTGGGTCTTGGCTGTGGCTGTGCTGTAGAAGCTCGAGGTGGAGGGACACGACTCCATAATGGTGCTGATGATACACATCACTGCTTGCAAGCTGCAAAGAGAGAAAAGTCAAAGTTTAGTCAAGTTGTACATATCCAATTAAGTACATTCTCAGTGTCTTAATTGTTTAAAAGTAAATTTTAGTATAGTGACTAGGCAGCTGGACTCACCGGGCATGTTTCTCTGTGCCTTCTGCCATGCCCAAAGCTCGACTCAAAGCAGCCTTGACCTCGTTGACCAGGGACGCCTGGGCATCAGTGCCTGTGCCAGCTGCAGCGAGGCTGGCCAGGAAAAGTCGTGCAAGGGCAGGGGTGTCCTTGTCCTCTGAGTTCTGGGTGTGTGGGAGCAAGTGATCCAAAACAAATGCCAGCACACTGCAATCCTGTACATATATATGGTCAAAATTATTACACATGATGAATGATGTTTGCTAAGATGAAAGAAAAAATATATGTAACTCAATATTGCATAAACAGGCTCAGTTCTCTAAAAACAGTGACGTGAAAAATGAAACCTTTGACCCGAAACACTGGTTGTACAACTACTGATGTGACTCACCTCCTTAATGAGCTCTGACTGGCCAGCTGCGTAGTTGTAAGAGGTGATGAGAGTGGCGATGCCAACATAGGAGCGCACCAGCTCTGCAAGCAGCCTCAGGATGGTAGAAGTAGGCATCAGGGGTTTGCTGGCCTTAGCTTTGGCAGCTCGGCTCTCCTCCGAGGAAGCTCCCTTCTCTCCCTCCTGTTCCTTTTTCTCTTCACGCATTTCCTCAGGCGTAGAGGCTAGACAGAGAAAGAGCAATGACAGGAAAAAATTACAAGGGCAAGTCAAGAAACCAGTGAAAGTGAGAAAAACATGGTCATTGTATAAAGAAACGGTTTTAAGCTTTAAAGTTTGTGTGTATGTATAGCAGTTCACACCTTCTCCCTGTGGAGTTCCAGATTGGGAGGATTCTGCAACAGCACCATCTGCAGCAAACACCTGAGTCTGATAGAGCATAATTAACACCCACTATTAATGCAAATCCTACATTTCTGAGCCCATTATAGTACACATACTGTACACTTGGGGCTACTTGTGTTTTTCACAGAGCAGCTAGTTGAACTAGATTTGTACATAAGTGAGTAGTGTTTTCCATACAAAAAAAAAACAAAAAAACATTGGAGCAGGCCTGGTGCTATGTAGTGAATAAAGTGTTGAGGAAGCTTTTTTGCCACCCTAAGTCCAGCAAGTCCATCTTCATTTTTCAATGAACAATATTTTCCACTAGTCCACCAGAAAGAACATGTCTGATTGTTCCGAAAAGTAAAAAAATATTTCTAAGCACCAAACCACACATTTTAATGTCATTAATATAGCAGATTTCCAACATTCAATTTTCATCTGACAAATGGCTTTAAAAAATCCAATTAGTCTGGAAACAAATATTTTGCTATACTTATCCAGATGTAGAGAAAAAAAAAATTAGCTGAATTTTCTAGGTCTGCATAAAATAGATTGATCTTATTATCAATAGAGATGCTAAGTATGGCATTCTTTGATAATTGATGCAATGCACAAAAATTTGACAGATATTACACAACATATATAAAACTCTTACATTGATGTGGAAGGCAGACTGCGAATCAAAATCACTGCCTTGTCTGGTAAGTCTGTACTGCTGGTAGACATCATCACCGACATCCTGCAGGATCTGACACAGGTCTTGACTTCCTGGTACTGAGGTTGCCCGCTCCTCTCCTCTCTCTGCTACACATAAACAAACCCAAATGGACCCCAAGCATTGAGAGAAGTGGATGTTGATGAGAGATGACAGCTTGATAGATCTGGACCATGAACTAAATAAAAACGCATGCTCTCATTTTTCTGTCTTACCCTCTTCTGGGGCGTGATATGCTGCTAGGGCATTCAGCATGTCATAGATGACCTCTTTAATAGTCTCTGGTATGCAGGGCAGTGGGGACAGCTTCAGGGGTGTCGTCTTCACAAGCTGAACAGCATTTGGACCTTTAATTCTGAAGTTCTCAAACTCATCATCTGAGGCTGATTAACGGAGAGAGATTGTGATTGGTTATTAGGCTTTAGAACAACACTATATGCTGATTTATTATTTTTGGGTGGATTTCTGGGAGGTTTTCCACCATACCAGTGCCAGCACCTCTTGCAGCCGGGAGAGCAATTCGGATACAGCTCTTGGCAGTTTCCATAAAGCACTCTGGGTTGCGACAGGCCGCTGGGCCGAGGACACGTAGGATGTAGTTGATCTCCCTGGAGCCCAGACTACCTGACACCACACCTGAAGTAGTGCTTCCTGCACCACTGGTGACGGCAGACCGTACCACCTGAGAAAAGAGAGAGTGATCAAGTAAGGACAAACTATTTTAGATAATACATCCAAGATAATAGAAATGTAGTTTTCGGGTGAAAATGAACCTTCTCCATAGTGTGTCGCAGGGTGGCTGGGTCTTCTATGATGTGACGGAAGAGCAGAGTGACCAAAGGGGTAAAGCCATTGAACCCTGAGCTCTGCGTGAGGTTCAGGATCATGCGAGTGCTCTTGAGCTCTGCAAACATCATGGCGTAATGGTGTGTACGCGTGAGACGCAGACAGAGACGCAAAGTGGCATGTAAAGTGTCCGGATCCACGGGAACGCTGATCATGCTGACACAGGCGCGGATCAAAACGGTGATCATGTCCTCCGTCATCCCCTGTACAACAATCCCACTGGAACCAGAGGGGTCCTGAAGGGTAGAGGGAGCTGCTGTGCTTGACTCCTTCTGCTCTGACTCTTCTTTAGGGGGCGCCATCTCCACAGCCACAGAGCCGGAATCTGAAAAAGTCATAAAGAAAAATGTAATAAACTCAAAATAAACAAAAAAATATACAATTGAATAAAAATAAAAAAACATCCAAAATGCTAATGAATTTAAATAATTATTTGTTTAATTATAAATAGTATTTAATTAATTACATTTCATTCTTGGCCAAAGCCAAAACTCTGTGAAAAGCAGAAACAAGGTGCACTCAGTAACTTTTTTCCCCGTCACACAATGAAAAAAATGTTTAAACTTTATAGGCTTGCTGTTTCTCCACCTGTGTCAGTCTGTGTCTCTTCAGTCTTTGCTCGCTGTTCACTCTCTTCTCTCTCTGTATCAGTAACACTCCCGGATTTTGAGGTCTTGGGCACCCGCGGCACCCGCTGTACCGTCAACATAACCGGCCGTCTGTTCCCCGTCTCCTCATTCACCTGAAAAAAGAGAAACACAAAGAATCTAACAAAGATCTACTACTCATACTGTATGGCCACTGACAAATAATCACATTTCTATTTCTATCTGATCCACAAAACAAGCGTTTTGCCCAGGTCGTAGCCGTTACCTGCACCATGGTGTTGAACTGGACAGTGTATCTTCTACGGCCTGCAGTGAAGCGGACACTGGTCTCTCCTGCCCTCCAGGCTGAGTCGATGGTGCTGTTGTTACTCGCACTGTAGCTACACCAGCGGCCTGAGCGGTCATCAAACCAGCGCCAGTTATTCCCACTGGGCTGCAGGTACTAAGATAAGAATAAAGTTAACATAACACTTCCGTTAGATACAGAACTTGTTCCCTGTTGTCATACTGACAGTTTAGGATTATAACGGACTGCCTTTATACTTCATCTGGCACCAACCTTATTCATCTGAGCTCTTCGTTTGGATGAAACAGCCATTTTCTCATAGAAGTCAATAAGCAGGAGAACAGGGGTGATCCATCTACAAATAAACACAATTTTTAAAATATATATGGGAAACATATTGTTTATATATCTTATTACATTAAAAATGCTGTAAATTGTTGCAAAAGAGCCCAAACATAACATTATTCCTCTATAAAACAAATTCTGCTTCTCCGTTTTTAACATGCTTGGGTCAGCAGAGCTTTCTAGGAATGCTGATGCCTGAGTGCAAACCGATCACTCATGCAGACAGGGGAAGGACAGGGACTCACTTGGGTGTTTGGATGTCCTTCTGCTCTTTGGCAGCTTGCAGACAGGGCTGCACCACCTCCAACAGCTTGATCAGCACAGTCAAGACACCACTGCTCTCCACTACCCGAGCACATGAGAGTTTCAGCTCCTGCAGCACATAGCACGACACGACAATGGGTGTATTTACTTGTGCATGCAGATCCATAAGTTCTTTTAGAGGATAGTGTATAAATAAATAGTGATGATGTGTGCAGCCGACTGTGCAAGACCATGTACCTCAAAGAGCAGCGTGAGCAGCAGGATGCGGGTGGCCAGGTTGGAGGCCTGGGGGAGGGTTGCCATCTGTCTCGTCCACTCAGACACTGTCTTGGTGTCGCTGGTTGTTAGCGGCACTGCAGCCTTTATCAACACGTTGGCAGCCTCCCACACCTTTGGAAATAAACAAACATACAGATGAGAATAGGGTCATGGTTTTAACTCAAAACCTACCCAGAAATTATAGTTAAGCACCATAGGTGCAGGGCTCAACAATAAGGATGGCCTACTGACCTGGGCCCAGTGTGAGAGAGTTTTGGGCCAGCTGACAGTAATGTAACCAGCACTACAGCTTATACCTGTTAATCAAGCATTTATGTGTGTTGCAAACCTATATACAGTTATAATTTCCTGCACTTATTTAAAATTTTCTTTGTAGAAAATTAAACATTTAATAAAAATTTAAAAAATACATTTGTGTGAAAAAAATATACATTACCATTCAAACATTTGAGGTCAGTACTTTTTTTCCCAAATAAAATAATACTTGTATTCAGCAAAGACGCAGTAAAATGTGATAGTAAAGACATTTAATGTTTCAATATTGATAAGTATCCAGAGCACCAAATTAGCATATTAAAATGATCTCTGAAAGATCATGAGACACTGAAAACTGATGTAAGGGCTGCTGAAAATTCTGCTTTACCATCAGAGGAATACATTACAATAATATTATAAAATAGAAAGCCATTACTTTAAATTCTAATCATATTAAAATAATATTAAAATTCTAATAATAAATGCAGCCTTGGTGAACAAACTTCTTTTAAAAACATAAAAACCCTGAACTTTCAAACGGCAACGTACAAAATAAATTTAAAAAGAAATTCAATAATATTAAAGTAAAAATTATACACTTTACCATAAAATGTATAAATTAAATTAATGTATAAATTTAATTATTAACATTTTAAACTTTTAATAATTTTTGTTATGGCCAGGGAAATGCTGGCAGGGCAGGCAGAAATCTAAACTGCTGGTCTCACTGGGCAAGCAGTCAATAATGACCATAAATGTATATTCAGAAACATGGTCCATAATTAACAAGCATATTTTTAATAGTATAGTTTACTCTGACTAACAGCAACAAAAAAATAGTTTTGTAAAAAAAAATTTTTATTTGTCTACAAAATTAAGCATTTAAAAGATAAGCCTTTAGGATCAAAATGTTTTTTTCAAGTCCATAAGAAATACATTCAGCCACGTGTGACCAGCTATTTGACTAGATGTGCTTGAGTAACTTTCAGTAACTGCCAAAAATACCTATTCCAATTAGTATGTTGTGTGCACATACGGGTATACTGACCTGATTGACCACCTGTCTGAGGATGAGGTCCCTGTACTCAGGGCCGTTCCTTTTAATAGCAGTCATGAGCAGATCACAGAGGCGGTAGACTGTGTCCGGCAGCTCGTCAAGCAGGTGGAAGCAGCCAGGCAGCATCGAGTCTGTGAAGGCATGTAGCTCTGTGGTGTCTAGAGGCTCAGCTTCCAGGAATCGCTCCAGACAGCGTGCCTCTTCCTCTTCTACCCGCTCCCTTGCTCTCCTCTCCTCCTCCTCACGCCGACGAGCTGCTTCCTACAAACAAAAAGTAACACGGGTGTGACTTGTGAATCTCTTCAAAGGCAGGGAAAGCTTGGTGAAGATGTGAAGTAGACAGGTGAGGTGGCCTATGCTGTGCTACTCAGTAATTCCTATTTAACTGATGTAATAATGAACGTGTGGGTGCCCACCTCAGGTGAGTCTGAGCGCTGCTCCATGCTAACTTCTTGACCTAGAGACATGGCAATGGCCCGCATCATCTGGTCTTCTTCAGACATGGTGAACTCCTACAGAAACAAAGCTCACAGTAACTACACTAACTTATAGCCTGTGTGTGCATCCTGTCTGTGTATGCTTGTGTGTGTGCGTGCGTGTGTGTGAGAGAAAGAGTTTTGTCTGTGTGTTAGTCTTACTCTGACAGCTGCGCTGAGCAGTGGTGGAGGGTGTGTGAGCAGGTACTCCGTGGCCTGTTCCATAGTGCTGGTGTTTAGCAGAGCCTCCATCGCATGCTCTCTGGAGAAGCCCATGTCCATTAGCTGTGAAGGAGGTCAAGGTTTGACTGGTTAGAAATGGCTAATAGCTTTCTTCAGGTATTATAGATCTTGATTACTACACAACCTCATTTATGTGCGAATGATTGGTGATTCATTTAATTAATTTATAAAGATTAATTAAATTGTTAAAGTTTTAAGCATTCATTTGATTACCGTTTTTGATAATACATTTAAATTAAAAGGGGTCATATGATGCTATTTTAAAGATCATTATTTGGTGTAACAATGTTGACATGCTTTAATGTTCAAAAAACACATTATTTTTCAAATGCTGTACATTATTGTAGTTCCTCTATGCCTTGCCTCTCTCAAACATGTCGATTTCTACAAAGCCCCTCCTTCCGACAAGCACAGTCTGCTCTGATTGGCCAGCTGACCCAGTGCATTGTGATTGGCCGAACACCACAAGTAAGCATCATAATTGTAACGCACCTTTCCATAATCGCGAGTTTCAGCTTTCAACATAAATGTAAAGACAGTAAATAATGTCCTTAGTTTTACCATCAGTTCAAGCCCGAAAGGGGAACAGAGTCGCGTCACAGTGATGATTCTCGTATATATTTGCAGTACACAAGCCGCGATTAAGAAAGCTGACTCCACACTGTGATGTGACCCTGTCTCTCTCTC
>NW_015647095.1:1723009-1726036 GCF_001515625.1 Sinocyclocheilus rhinocerous
GATTTTGAACGCGATTTTGTGTAGCTTGTCAGTGATCTACGGCTCTGTGTAGTAGGGGTGGGAATCACCAGAGGCCTCACGATTAGGGTTGTCACGATTATGAACTTTGGCTGACAATTAATTGTCTAAAAATAGTCACGGTTATTGCGATTAATTGTCTGTTTTAGGGCTTTGAGATACTGTTTTCTGTGATCGGCCACAAAAATCCTGATCGTAGCACCGCTAACAAATAGCTACATAACACACAAAAGAAAAGGAAAAATAGAAATCGCATCATATGACCCCTTTGAATCATAACACACAGAATCCACAAAAATTAAAACAGACAACAGAATTTCTGAAAAAAAAACAAAAAAAAACATTTAATAGGGCATTATTATTGTTACATTCAATTTACTGTTAAACTGTTCATATTTTATTAATTCAATTCATTAGACATCCTTTCTGATTATTCAAATTTTAGAATTCATAGGATTTCCTACAACAGGAAGTGGCAGTACCTGAGTCAGCTGAGCCTGGTTGACCTGTGGCTCTCTGCGTGCTGCAGAGTTGCTTCCCTCCTCTGTAGAGCCTCCAGCAGTGCTGCCATTGGCACCTCCAGACACTCCTTCTCCAACTACTCCCCCTGTTCCTGAAGGCCCGCTAGCTCCTCCACCACTTGCGGAACTGCTCTCCTCATCAGGCCGAGCAGTGCCCTCCCTCTCTTTGGAGAGCCGCTCCTGGATGATAGGTTCTCCTCGTAGGATGTGGCACAGAATGGCCAGCATAGACTCAGCCATGCGTCCACCATAGACCTTCAAGGGCTTACGGTTCCACAGGTTACGGATACAGCTGAATGCAGCCTACAAAAAGAGATGGAAAAATTAGAACTGTGCTGCTTCGCTATAATAATGCAAGGGTATTTATATAATTTATACTAACATTAAATGTCATACCTTCTGGGTGACAATGAGAAAGCGCAATGCGCTGAACTGTGGCGTGTTAAGTGTTGCACCAGGCACTTTAGCGGGCAGAGAGTGTGGGGAGTCCAGAACTGTGCTGGGGTTCACCATCTTCTCTACTAGCATCAACCAGGCGTCTAGGAATTCTCCTGTCCCATCAGGCAGCTCAAGGTGTTCCAAGCCCTCCGACACGGGCACTTTACCTCCCATGGACAGGGCCCAGTTAAACGTCCTAATGAATACAAAGCATTTTTACTTCTTGTAATAAGTATAATACTACAGAAAGTCAAAACAGCATAATTACTGAAAAACGAATCTTTTTTTAAATTCAGTTAAGTTATAAATAACTTATTTTTTCAACTCTTCTCTACTCACTCAAACAAAGCATCATGGCCACCAGAACAGAAGAACTTCTGCAGCATCAGATGGTACGGATACTTCCTCTCATCAAACAGCATGGGTGAAGTGAAGCCCACAGAGCAGATAAAGAAAGTCAGCCTGATTATGAAAGAGAAGCACATAAATAGCCTCATTATAAATTAGCCTCATACACCTCCAGGAAATACAAGTCTCAGGCTTCAGGGAAGTCCGTTTACACTGGACTATGTGATGGAAATATTGTATGCAATGGCCTCAGGAGTCAAAAGGGTATGTTCAAATTGGATGTTCAGAAAAGTGCACACTAAGGATGCTCAGATCAAAGACCATGTCTCTATGATTAAATAATCTATACTTACCCAAAAAGTGCTTAAAACAGTAGAACTAACAGTTAGGGCTGTGCAAAAAAAATCGAATGCGATGAATCGCCTACGATTTTGAAAAATGTATTGTTCATTGTTCGTTCACGATAGTTAATACATTAACTAACATGAACTAATGGAAACTTATTGAAAAGTGTTACCTTAATATTAAATATCAATATATTTTTATTCACTTCTATGTAACAGAATCAGATATAAGTTTTGTTTTTTTTGACTAATTATCCAAATAATGTGTAGTCCTACAAAGCTATTATTATCAGAGCATATGAGCAGAGCATAGCATAGCGTCACTGAAGGAAGCATTATTTTACCAGCGTTGCCCAGTACAGCTGAACTAGCCTACACCATGTTACAGCACAGTAGCGCTACTGCAAACCGGAACAAGTAGGCCTATACTGCATAGAAATTTTCTGTCAGCGCGTTATTTGAGCGGACTTTGCTTTTCCGATGAGCATGAGCGGTACACGAGTGGAACGCACATTCATAGATCGGAATATTAAGCGGAGCGTCAAACCACGCAGTGACGAGCAGAGTGAAACATGCGCACTGAACACTGCCGGGCGGGGCGCGACGCGACATATATATTATTATTACTATTATATGTAGCCTATATTTTCGGTGCATCCCTACTTACATCCCCTCCTTGTTTACAAATCCAAAGTAAGTCCATACATCTGATTTAAACTTTTTTAAACGGGGCTTTCCTGATGAATTTCCGCGAGATGCCGCCCTCTTTATTTTACTAACTTACTGCATGCTAAAGGTGACCCAGCTGACCTCACTAGAAAAAAACTCAACACCACCATCTAGTGGATTGTAAAGAAATTATAACAGTTAGGGCTGTGCAAAAAAAATCGAATGCGATGAATCGCCTACGATTTTGAACGCGATTTTGTGTAGCTTGTCAGTGATCTACGGCTCTGTGTAGTAGGGGCCGCATTCGATTTTTTGCCCAGCCCTAATTGGAGATCTGCTTAACTGAAAGAAACAAAAAAGGTAGTTTGCTACCTTTTAACAGGTCCCACAAAACATAAATATCTATAAGATAATACCAGCAATTTAAGTTCACATTTATAAAGGTGGACAAGTTCACACTCTTTCACTCATCTATCAACAATCTTCTTTTGACAAGAGCGATGAACATAAAAGCAGTCTGAGCCGGTTGAGTATTCCAAATTGGCCAATACCGATCCAACACCAGCGCCATTTTTTTTCTACACCACTACAGAATATCCAGAATATCATTGTGGAACTAATGGTCACTTTTTTTAAACCCTTTGTTAAACGCAATCCACTAAATACTCACTTCCTCATTACAGAGAAAA
>NW_015647095.1:1726181-1726290 GCF_001515625.1 Sinocyclocheilus rhinocerous
ACAAAATACATTCATGAATATAAGATAGATAAGATAGAAAAAAGAAAGGCTTCTAATAACCTTTCTGTTTGTGATAATTCCTTCCTTCCTTAAACTTAATAAACTTAAA
>NW_015647095.1:1729839-1730075 GCF_001515625.1 Sinocyclocheilus rhinocerous
TTTATTATTCTACCAAATAGTATAATAAAAGATCGATACTTGGCATCTGTGTATCGATATAGTATTGCCGAGGAAAATATCGCGATACTACGCTGTATCGATTCTTTCCCCCACCCCTACTGTGTAGTAAATAGGGGTCGACCGATTATCGGCCTGGCCGATTATTAGCGCCGATATTAAGCATTTTTATGATTATCGGTCATTTTCAAAACCGATTCGCCGATAAAATAACTTAA
>NW_015647095.1:1734224-1754687 GCF_001515625.1 Sinocyclocheilus rhinocerous
AGGAAAAATATGCAATATGAAAATAATTGAAGACAAAATGTGTTTTACTGAGAAAAAACAAGATTTGTTTTTTAAAAAGCCTTTTTCCAAAAGGTACATCTGGAAAAAGGGGGGTCGTCTTATAATCAGGGTCGTCTTATATTCGGGCCAATACGGTAATCAAAAGTAGGTCAGTACACTTCAATAGAGTCGCTATATGGACTACTATCTGTAAATATTAAGCCGCAAAAAATACTATTTAAATATGAATCCTGCATGTTCTGCGTGTCTCTGTGTATGTAAATGGTACAGACGCGTGGTTTTGTTTTCTACACATACAAAGTGTGCGACGCTCGCGGTGATTTCAGCTTCTGTCGTCTCACTACATGAGGACATAAATACATGAACAACATCTCCAGAACTGCCGCTCACAAATGCTGCTTTATCAGATATTACATGCAAGATTAAATAAAAATGACATCCAAAATTTTCTGAAGACAATTTCAATTTTGACACCTGCAGTGCTCATGTTCATTCAACGAAGTCAAAGACTTTTGGAAAATGTATTTGTGGCAGTCAGTTTTGATATTGTGGCAGGCGCCACAAATAAATCAGTGTATGGGAAACACTTACATAGGCTACAGAAACTTAAAAGTTCCCCATGACAACCCGTCAACAATATATAAGTTTGGGTTAGCTTAAAGGAATTATCAGAAATATATTACTGTGGTGCAGTATGATATACATAATACTACTACAATCCACTTGAACTGTAATAATCGGTATCAGCCCTGAAAAACACATATCGGTCGACCCCTAGTAGTAAATTGCCGCTCCATCTGAAAGCACGTGCTGGAGATTTACTACTAATCACCAGAAGCGGCTTTACTGACGAGATTCGCATGAAAATTGTATTCTATTTTTTGCCCAGCCCTACTAACAGTCATATGACAAACCAATGACCAGATCAGTATAACCAATTCGCAAAGACCGTGATAGTGTTGGGAGACTATAGAGTCTTCCTCGGGCTGAGGCTGTAATACTCGGAGTTAGTATTAAAGATCCTGTGTCAGACCAGCATACAGCGGAGAAGGGCAGTGAGAGTGTATAGATGCTAAAGACCTGTGTGCTCATGTGTGATTAAGGTAGTGATAGTAGCTTCTTGACGGGACGCCGTCACCATACTTCAGGGAAGTATTGGATTGGATTGTAAGTATTCGGGGAATTCAGGGAATTAGCTCAAGCTACTGTAATTATATTAACAACTGGTAGCTGTTTAAATTGTCTGTGGTGAAGTCAGATAGTGACATTGATTTTTTACTCAACTACAAGGTATAAATGTTCATGTCTCCTTCTGTTCAGGGAGTCTCTCTTGGTTGTTGAAAGGTTCATTCCTGCAAAGAGCAACTTGGGAGTGGTGTCTGGTATATGCTGCGCAGCTGAGGAATAGAAGTACTAAAGATTCTACGCTCAAAAGACCACCGCAAAGACGGTGATAGTGGAGATAGATGCAATGTTATTCAGGGTTTCTCATTTTACTTATTAAATAACAGATTAAAATGGTTGAGACCGCTCTATTGGCTCTGACCTGAGAGCAGAGGCTTAATTTGTTTGATGCGTGTTGCCATGGCAGGGGTGAGTTTGGACTTGGTCTTTGGGTCAGTGGCTGTGGGCTCATCTGTCTCCATGGGAGCGAGAGAGTCTCCATCCAGGCCCATTCCTTCCAGCAAACCCTGAGCAGAGGGATCCACCCCCACAGACAGGGTCTCAGTCTCAGCTGATGGAGAGAGAAGGGCTTTAGAAAAGAAAAAGCAAATGCAAACCAGCAAAAAAAAAAAAAGGACATGAAATGCAAATAAAAGGAACCGAGGTGCAAAAAGACAGGAAAGAGGAAATAAAAGAGAGAAACTGATGGCTAAAATAACCCCCAAAAAAGTGTACATATAAAATCTTATCAAATAAGGAGGCAAAGTAAGGTAGTGAGCTTTATAAATAATTTTACTGTGAAATTGCCACTATGCAGTTATTGCAGTATGTTTACCAGTTCTCCTTCCTGCAGCTGCTGTGCTGCTGGATGGTTTATCCTCTTTAGGCACAAGTTTCTGCATGTCGGCCTGACCAAACTCACAGCCAGGAGGCAAACTGCAAAAGACAAATGAATAAATAAAAACAATCAGTTTTAGTTAGCAGACAATCACCTAGCCTAATTCTATGCTGTATAGTAGTAAGCAGCAACAGAATTCCCCCCCCCCCCCATATTGTGACAAATGTCACTCAAAAACAAATGCAAGCATTGCATTGCAGTCAGTTGCGAAGGAGCAAGGTTTAAGTGGACTAAATAACTGGAGAAATCTAGCATACATCAGAGAAAAGTGTTTCACCGGAAGATCAATTTATGACATTTTAGTTAAACAATACGAGGTCAAAAAAAGAAACATTTACATTCACAATAAGATCTATAACATGCATTTACAAAATAGATGGTGGATTTAAAAGTGCCTATGGAGTGGATTAGTGAAAGGTCCACCATGTGAGGTGAGAGCAGTACTAACCTGTTTGGTGTACAGAGGGACAGCAGCACAGTGCTCTCCCACACTAGAGAGCAGTAGAGCTGACTCAGTTTGTTCAGAACACTCAGACCCAGTTGAGATCCCCATTGATTCACTGAGATAGCACGGATCTCACTCTGAAAGAATAGGAACATGAGGTATTGTTAACACCACATCAGTTCTCACACTCTAAACAGCTTCTCACACTTCCAGACTCTTTTTGCTTAGTCACTAATTGTTAAATATTAGAGCAGCAACAACTAAATGTGAAAACTGATTATATACGATAATGAAAATAATCAACATCTGATTATTATGAGCACCAGCACACACAATCAGATGCAGCACAATAACTGAAAAAATAACTTTCAAAAATATTTATTTTTAGACAATTCTACATGCAAAACAAGTAACTGTATTTTTATCAGTTATATCAGCTATTGTAACAGTATAAGTGTAATATGTTTATCTAAATGATTGAAAAGTGAATGTATGTTCCTCCTAACTTCAACCAGTTAACATTTAGTCAGTGTTTTTTAAATTGATTTGAACTTCTTTCAAATGGTAAGCAATCAGTTTAAACTGTAACCCCCTTTTTCTGCACATAATGTTTAATTGCACATATAAAGCATAGATGCTTTCATTTCCTTCAAATTGCACATTGTTTGGAGGACAACATTGGGCAGGATGAGGAATAACTTTGTAATTAAGGTTTAAATAATTTTTTCCAATTTAAATAATTTTTTTAACTGATTCATCAAAGAAATAATCAGCAGATTAATCAATTATCAAAATATGATTAGCTGCAGTCCTAATACTGGAAACTGTATAGCTGCCTATATGCATACCTGTCCAACTCTGCAGGTATGAACAAACATGAGGATGTATGCATGTGCTGCCGTCAGGGCGTGCAGCAGCGGGGTGGCGCGTGCCGAC
This sequence comes from Sinocyclocheilus rhinocerous, assembly GCF_001515625.1. Taxonomy (NCBI): domain Eukaryota; kingdom Metazoa; phylum Chordata; class Actinopteri; order Cypriniformes; family Cyprinidae; genus Sinocyclocheilus; species Sinocyclocheilus rhinocerous. Next base: position 1,737,689 of record NW_015647095.1, read on the forward strand.
AGTGTGGCGTCCGTAACATGGCCTGCGTTGGCCAGCTCTCGGAGCAGCACAGAGCCACCAGGAACCTCGATGGGTCGATGAAGAGGCTCCAGAGCAGACAGTATGCTGTCCAACTGACACAGACCCTCCTGGAGAACTTTCGGCTCATGGGACAAAGTCTAAGGCACAGTAAGAAAGTGAGGGGATAAAAGAATAAAATTAAAACACTAAATATCACAGCATCTAAAGCATTATTAGGGGAAAACTACATTTCCTACAGGTAGGTGTCAATCTTACCAGTATAGATTTACAGACTCCTGCCACAGCTTGGCAGGCAGCAGAGGTGGGGAAGTCAATGGGCAGGTTGGGCAGCCCAAGGATTGACACCAGTGGCAGGAGTCCTTTCTGACTGACAAATTCCTGACAGTGGTCATCTGTTGTGTTGTTACTAAGAATGGACTCCACAAATTTCATCTAAAAGGAAAGGCACATATTTTAGTTCCAGTCCGTGGAGCAAAGTCTCATCTAAATTTTGACAATGCATTTTGACAAACAGCCAATGAACTGTGCGAATGCAATAAGATTGAGCCAGAATAGACAGTCTGAAGAATAATAATGAGATGGGAAAAGTACAAGACAAGATGCAAAGGGTCTAGCTCTGCACGTACCACATTCAGAATGTAATCCATAAGAGGAATGGGGATTCGCTCCTCTGTTCCCACCACTCTGTAAAAACCATTAATTTGTTAAAAAATGGTATATTAAATATATCTAAAACAATATAGATTTCTCACACATGGCATTGAAAGCAAGGGACACTAGAAGCTATTTTGATGCACTAACTGCCTGTTGCTTTCTGGCTCCCCCTGCTGTTGGCTAAAGGTATGTAGAGCCTCTTCCTCCTCCTCATCCTCACTGGATGCCTCCTCTGCAGCATGGTTCGAGCGAGCTGGAGGCACCGTGACGGTCCCATCTGCTTTCTGTATGGAAGGTTTCTGGCAGATGTATTCTGGCGATCGGCCTAAGTTGCAGATCTCCTCTAGCAACTGTTAAAGGTCAAGTTAATAATCAAATTCAAGGTCTCAGAACAAAAGTAAGTATAAATATGCATATAAAACTGCAATAAAGGGCATTTCTTAAAGACGATGTGTCAAAATGTTTCAGCACTATCCACTTTACCTTGATGATGGCTGTTGTAGCATCTGTTTTAAGTGTGGGCTGGTGCCGCATTAGCTCATCAACTGCACTGCCCAAGTTAGAAGCAGTGTCACCTGTTTCATAAAATTAAACTGTCTGTTAGAAACACAATCCTATTATCTCCAAAGACAGGTCAGGGTTTCTGCAGACATGAACAAGTTAAATTTAAGACTTTTTAACATACTTTTCAAAATACTTCTCAACTGAACTACCAGTAAGTGGTGGTAAGACACTAAATGAGTGAGTCACTGAGTCATTCATTCAACTGATTGAGTGTTTTATCATGCTGGTATCTTAAGGACTTTCGTGGACAGCTGACTCCTAAAGCTTTTGATATTCTTCATATTCTGTGTGGTGGTCAGATAGAAATTAATCTGTTCCAATAAGTTTAAATAGATTTTTACCTTTATAAAGCCATTTTTCTTTTCCAATAAGTTTAAATAGATTTTTACCTTTTATGGGCATTTTACCTTTATAAAGCCATTTTTCTATAAGTGTGCAATATCTTTTGAGTCAAATTCTTACATTTAATCAATGAATTAGAATAATAAGACATTTGGGCTGTCACCAAGCAAATGAAATCGGTATCAACAAAATTCATTTCTGCAATCCAGACATAAGCTGCACCTGAAGTGGCATTTAGATGTATTTAACTACAGCGGGGGGAAAAAGTACTCTTGATGGACACTCACTGGGTCCGTCAGACTGGAGAAATGTTTGTGGTAATGTGACCAAAAATATTTAAGACCTACTGAATCTGAATTTAAGACATTTAAGACTTTTTAAGGCCTTATTTTAGGAAAACTTTAATTAAGACATTTTAAGACTTTTTACGGACCAGCGGCCACCCTGATTAATGTTTTAAATGCATTTATGAGTATACAAATAAGAAATGTTACATTTTAAGACTTTTTAAGGCCTTATATTGGGAAAACGCTATTTAAGACATTAAGACTTTTTAAGGACCCGCGGACACCCTGCAGGTACACCTATAGGGGCCACTCACCTAGTGGGTCAGAGCTGCGTCGACGGCGCATGGCTGGCAGGTAGTCTGGCGAGAGCAGCACCTTGAACAACCGTTCAAAGGGTTGGCATTGCACAAATGAGTGCAGACCACGGGCATTCAGGCACAGGGCACTGAAGACATTAGGCAGGGAACCCAGCACCTCTCTGGTAGCAGGGACCTGTAGAAACAAAGGCATAAAATGGGTCTAAAATACGCCATGAGTTGCTGGACTATCCAAGAGGGAGGAATCCAGCGATGGAAAAACATTACAAAAGGATTTAGTGGGGAAAAGGGATACAAAGGGTCTAGAACGACTGAACAGGGGGTGGTGAAAGACATTGAAACAGACAAAAGGAGTTTTAAAATGGATAGAATGTGTGGGCACAAAAATAAAAGGGAAAGAGAGATGGTGCAGAGACAAGTTATTTTGTTAAGGCAGACTCACATCTTTAATGAGCAGTGCATGTAGCATGACATCGGTGAGACCATTGTCCTGCAGAGATGACAGTAGAGAGGGCTCCTGGAACACAAAAACTGTCACCACCTCCGTCGCTGAAACCGAGAACAAGAGAAATAGAATTAGAAAGAAATATAGAGGGTAGACAAATAAACTAGTCAAGATTCAAACCAATTAAATTCACAAAGGGCCTTTTAACCATACTATGCTGCAATTTTCTACTTTGTGACCTTAAAGACAGATCTACAAAATGTTGAGCATAAAGAGTTCGGCTAATATATCAGCAGCACCAGAAGTATTGTTCTCCATGTGCTTACCCAGGAGAAACAGTGAGGGTCCATAATACTCTGCATTACTGATGATGTGTTTCAGAGAGGTAGGGAGGGACCCATCCATTACTATAAAGAGAGTGCAAAGGCAATGAATATCACTTTCAGCAAATAAAAACGCTGAAAAAAATTTACCACAATGTAAAAATTAAAGCATCATTAAATACAGTTTTATACCATGACGAATGCCGTCAGAGAATGCAGGGTCCTGAATGGCTTTTTTCAAAAAGTTCAACATAGATTTCAACAGAGCGGCCCTCTGAGGAATGCACTGCACTCCTGTTAAGAAAGAAGAAAATATGCATTACCAAACTGTCCACAGTTTCTCCTGTAGACCTGTACTAATATAAAGGAGACCCGCTGACTTGCAAGTATACTTATTGTACCTGCTCTGGGAGTGCTGGCTGCACTGCTCTGTCCTCGCAAATCCATCTCTGCTCTGGAACCAGAAGTGGATGGGCCAGGACTGCTCTCCATGGCAACCTCTGACACTACATTGACAAAAGCATTTTTTACTAACTTAAAAATGTAGTTAGTACTCATACGATTGCAAACCATTAATTTCTATTATATAGCTTCAGAAGACTTGGAATATGTGTTCTTAGTATTTACTTGCGTGACGGGGTGGCCCAAAGAGAAGGCATAGGAGTTTGTTGAATGAAATGTCAGATACAGTTTATTGTGTAACCAGAATAACAATGATAACCAGATTTTATGAATAATGCCAGATTTTTTTAAAATAATTAATTAGCCTAAAATGGGGGATATAAAATATGCATTCTTACAACCAGTACCATAAGGTTAGGATGATTCTGGGGACCCTGAGCAAACAGGGACGTGAACCACAAAAACAAATCCACAAATTATTACAAAACCCTGGCCTAGTGTGTAGATGAGACAGTGTGTGGATACTATACACGGTTTTGAATAAGGATAAACTAAATATATTGCCCCATGCAGTAAACATAACAGAGATGGTACTAACTGTCCATATCTGTGTCCATGTCCTCTGTCTCAGTAGCTGTGCTGGGCCTCTGGATCTTTGGTTTGATTACAAAAGGGCACTCTTTCCTGGAGAGGTCAACCTCATGCTGCACAGAGAAACAATGGGGTCACATTCCGTCAACAAAAGGGCAGAGGGCAAAAAGCTGAATAGTCTACGCAGAAAAACAAGGGGCTGAACGAGTTGTGCTGGGGGGGGCTTTCAGTACCTCCAGTCTGCAGATAAAGATTGAGAGGCCGCCGTGGGACTGAAAAGCAGCCATGTCCAGATTGGTGATGAGATCCACAACTCTTACTGCCCGCGTCACAAAGGTAATCTGGTCCTGCTCGTCCCCAAGGAACTTGATCACCTGATGTGGAAGTGGCACGGTTCACAATACATCCTCACATATCACCTTCTCATTAAATGCTCCAAAAATGAGGAAGCACCAAAGTACCAACCTTTAGCAATGCCTCCATCATACCACAAGATACTAGGGCCTCTCCACCAGCATCATAACTAGCCAGGTGGTAGAGGAAGGAGAAGAGGGCTGTGGCAAATTGGTGGGGGTACGGCTCCATAAGTGGGTCTGAAGCAAAAATAAGAACAGAATTCACCAAACCTGAAACCTAAGAAAACGGTTCAAGTAAAGAAATTAGAGCTAAAAGTCTATCTCCTCACCAATCATAGCCTGGATGCAGTTGCGGACAAGCACAGGCAGAAATCCATGATAGGAGGCCGTTCCTGTGCAGTCGATGATGTTGGAGAGCTTGGGAGTGCGCTCCAGGTGAACTATGGATGTCAACGTGCGCAAAGAGGCAGCCTTAATGTCCTGTAACAATACAATTGAGGGTTCATAAATGAAATAAATCTAAAAGCATCATTTCTGTTTTTTGAAAACATATCTTTGAGTAGTGCAATACTGCCAATTCTTGGCAATCACTCTAAATAACGCAACAAGTACATATATGCCATATAGTGTTAGAAATAAAGATTAATAATTGCTACCCACCACCAACTGTTTGTCTGTGATCTGAAGTACATCCACTAGCTCCTCTATAAGCCCATTGTAGAGTATGCTATTGGCTGACTCCTGGAGGGCGTTTGAGTACACTGCAAAAAAAAAAAAACACACATAACATCAACCTCACTAGACAGAAAGCGAGAACCTAGTGCGGTTTCATGAAAATAAATACCTGTACTTATTTTTGTCAGTACCAGATGGGTCAACTCACCCAGTATGGAGATGGCATGCAGTCTGGCTTGCACAGCCTGCAGTCTCCTCTTGTGGTTAGAGAAGCCATGAGCCAGGCGAATGTGTGTGAAAAGCAATATTTGTTTGTCTTTAGGGATGTTGTACATAGCTGTCAGAGACTCCATGATCTCTGAGGGGCTCTCGGAAATCTGAGGGCACACCGGGGAAAAGCAAAAATCAGATTAAAGTGTAATCAATAGCTATTAAAGGTCTATGTGCTTCCATTAACTGGTCCACAAGGACAGCAAATGAAAACAACTAGGGGAACTCACCTTATCAAGTTGTTCGATATGAATGTAGTGTAGCGTATTACTGCTCGACTGTTGAGAGGGCAAAAAGGTACAACAAAGGTTAAGCACAAAGAAATGAATTGTTTGCTTAACAAAAAAATAACAATGTTGAACGAGAATGGCAAAATAAAGGGAAGCATGACTCCATGCATACCTTTTTCTCCACTTTGACCTCAGAGCTGGGTTCTGCATAGAACTCAAAGTGCAATGTGGTAGCACTCGGTGGATATTTCTGCATAACACAAATATAGACACATCAGGAAAAAAAACTAAAACTTGTAAATTGCAGGACTAAACAAGGACGGCCTGGTTAGTACTTTTCCTGTCAACTTTTTCACTTGCTCCAGCAAAAATATGATAAATAGTCATTTTAGTAACATTTTAACATGCCATAAAATAATTTTTACATAATTAAAGATTTTTGGTTTTTTTTTTACAAAACAAAGCAGCAATAAATGATTAAATGCACTTTAAAATGATACTATAGATAGTGATATTACTTACTATTTCAGAACTGAATTTTGTATAATATCCAACTTTCTATAATTTGCAACCAACACTCCTTTTGGTTACTTTACCGTAGAGACATTTAAATCAAAGAAAATCATAATTCATAAAATTTAGCCGTTATGAATTAGAAAGTCACATAAGTTTGCATTAAAATTGTATTAAAATGATTGTGGACGTGGGATTTAGTAACAACGCTACACTGGTCCAATAGGGTCTAGCCCTGGGTTATCCCTACTACTTAACCATGAACATCTTAACAATGGTGCTCACACACAACTCTAAAAACTATCATGTTTTTTCCCCCATGTTCACAATGACAGTATATGTAATAGGACAAAATAGCATACCGACATCGGCAGATCTCTGCAACACTCCGCAAGACCAAAGCCATTCTCTTTCCCACCCCAGCTCTAGGACAGCGGGAATAAAAGAGTCAGGAAAAGGTGTAGGATGAAAGATAACTAGCATCAGCCTTGAAATGTCACCATGAAAGCACCTGTCTGTACAAAACCAGGTCATCATGCTGCTTTGGTTAGAACCGATACTAAACAACTGAACTTATCAAAGATGCAAGTCATGGATTAAACTTTTAAAATTGACAAAGGTAAAAAAGGTAAAACACTGCATACTGCTGCTGCAGTATTAGCCACATGCATTTCAAAGACCTTTGATATGCAGCTGCTTTCAGACTTGGCATTTCAATCTTCTAGACTTCAGCAATCAAAACTGAGAAAATAAATATGCTGACGTGACAAAGTCAAGCTTTCATACCTCAGCCAGATGTTGAAGACGGGTGAGCAGTGGGCTCCTCTTATCTGAGCCCAGTCTGGTGATGTAATTGGAACGTTTGCTGAACACATACAGGAGATTCAGCACAGACAGAACCACCTGCATGTCACATGATGCTAAAAGGGTGGTCAAGTGCTACAGACACAAAAAAGAAAAAAGCAAATGCTCAAAATCAACTCGCAATAAACCATTTAAGGCTAACAGAAGCAGGTTTTGTTGTATCAGTCTGGAGTTGTGGTACCTCTATAGAGCTGTACAGGTGTCTTGAAAAACTGTATTCGATTAACAGTGCAGTGAAGTTGAGCACCGCCAGCAATAAGGCTTTTAGCTGCCCATTCTCTGGCCGGTCACACACCAACAACCACAACATGTTTTCCACTGTCTGCCCTGCATCACAGAGGATGCCATCGAAACGGTCCAGCAGGTCTACCCAATGATACAACTCACACTGTGAAGAGAAACAGGTCGTCATTAGAGATCTGAACATGCATATTAAACACCATGATGCTAGAGGTGCTGGCATATACCTTGCCAATGTTCCAGGTCTTGATTTGCAGCAGTTCCAGCAACAGCTGTTCATCGCTGCATCCTTTCAGCTTTTCTATGAGAGTCCTGCAGTCGGCAGGCTGGAGGAGGAGTGCAAGAACATGTCAACTATGAGGAAACGCAAGTGCACACAACCTCAAATACTCCAAATGCACAGAAATCCTGCTTACTGACCGCTTCAGTGGGGGTTTTCTTCAATTTGCTTCTGTCAACCTTCATGGTCACTAATTTCTACACTCGATTCCTACGGAGAACACATCAAATGATGAGAGAGAAGCTCAGTCAAATGAACAGTGAATAATACTCATCTACATGCCACCATGTTTAAGCTTAGCATTGCCAGAGTATCACATATGAAAAAAGACTAAATGACTTTTCACACTTAAAAAGTTAATCCTGGCTCATTCTAAACCTGGGTAAACAAAATTCGAAGTTATCTTGTTTCATACTTCTAATACTTCACCCGAATTTCATCCTGGGTTTTCATAACATGACGTTTCACAGTACATTCCTAAACCCAGTGGGGGTTTTCTTCAATTTGCTTCTGTCAACCTTCATGGTCACTAATTTCTACACTCGATTCCTACGGAGAACACATCAAATGATGAGAGAGAAGCTCAGTCAAATGAACAGTGAATAATACTCATTTACATGCCACCATGTGACATTTAAGCTTAGCATTGCCAGAGTATCACATATGAAAAAAGACTAAATGACTTTTCACACTTAAAAAGTTAATCCTGGCTCATTCTAAACCTGGGTAAACAAAATTCGAAGTTATCTTGTTTCATACTTCTAATACTTCACCCGAATTTCATCCTGGGTTTTCATAACATGACGTTTCACAGTACATTCCTAAACCCTGTATTTATGTACTTATTGTCAGTGTCACTGATTAGATGAAAGCAGCACACAACCTGTTTACATAAAGCATCTAGCATTGTGAATCCTCAAATTATGACAAACTGTACTATCAAGATTTTCCTGAATGGACTTTTCAGACTACAAAGGTAAGATTGAAATGATCTCTTTGACACACTGACACATTTTCCGTTACCATTTGACATTTCCCCCGCCAACGTACTACTGTTTAGACAACACAGTGTTTCTGTGACTGTCTAAAGCAGGGGTGCCCAAACTCAGTCCTGGAGGGCCGGTGTCCTGCAGAGTTTAGCTCCAACTTGCCTCAACACACCTGCCGAGAAAGTTTCTAGTATGCCTAGTAAGAGCTTGATTAGCTGGTTCAGGTGTGTTTAATTGGGGTTGGAGCTAAACTCTGCGGGACACCGGCCCTCCAGGACCGAGTTTGGGCACCCCTGGTCTAAAGCATGTTAAGCACAAGATGTTTGTTGCCAAGCATGTAACCGTAACATTCAAACACCACAATGGTTCACACGGCACAAGTGTGGTACCGCAAAGTGTGGTTAACACCACAAAAGTGGCCCTAACTCTGCTTCTAAATAATAAGTGTGAAACACTCCTTCACCTGGTGTTAAGTGAGGTTTAGAATGCAGATAACCAAGGGTATCATACATATGAATAATCAAAGATCCAAATGTAGGCCGAAATGCCAACATGTTCATGCCAATGTAAATATTCATCAGCTCCATGTTTAAGCAGATACTTACGGTATATGATTTGGCAATTCCAACTTAACGGCATTTTTCATGTGCAAAACCTAAAGTAAAAAAAGATAGATGAAAGTGAAACAATCCCAGACAATAAACATAAGAATTTTTGTGATCTTGCTGCCAAAAGCAAAAACTCTCCGAAGGCATTAATGTAAAACTAGGCTATATATATCAAAAAAACTATTTCTTCTAAATGGTCAAAAACAATCCCATACTAATTAGCTGTAGAATAAAAATCAAGGTCAGTCGAAAGAAAACTGTCAGACTGAAAGTCTGTGAGCAAGCCAAGGGAAAAGCAACCCACATTGGTTCAGATATGGGGCATCGATTCTGGGCACAGACAATCCCTAGCATCTCACCAACACGTCCTTACTGAATTTAACCAGTTAAATTGCTCTTTTTGAAACAAGAGGCTGTTAATGTAGCGTTCTTAGAAACCTACTGGCTCCTTCTAAGAAACAAAACTCATTTAGGACCTTGAACCCGGCCAAAGAGAAGCACTGGCCTGTGATCAAGGAACCTGACATGGAAAAATGAGCCCACACATTTGACAAAAATTTTATCTATGCCATTTAAACAAACTTAATTACTAAAGAAAGACACTAACTTCGTTCTTGACAGAGAACCAACGTGTGCTGTAGTCGAGAGAACAACACAGCAGCTAGTTACCGAATACCGAAAATTACAATGACATTAGCTAGCTGGAGCGTTCACCTTAAACGAAACTATAACGCCGTAAACAAACAAATTTAAGTACAAGTGAAAGTAACACAACCACTCTGGAAATAAACAAATAACTCGAAATGTCATTTCATTAACTAACGAAAAGACGACAGAAAACGGAGTAACGTTACAATTCGTGAAAAAAGACAGCTAACATGCTAGCTAGTTTTTTCCTTGCTAACAAGCTAACGTTACCTCAGTCAGCAAGCTAAGTTTTGCGGATAAACATAGTCACGGCATTCCTATTAAACGGCGCAAATAAAACAATGATCGCCAGTTTTTGAATAAACTGTAAGGAATTACCGTGAACGGACTGTGGGAAAATTTGACCGTTGAATGTGAGCTCGCGAGCTACGAGGCACCAAGCATATAATTCCCCTCAACACGTCAACACAAACCCGCAATCCCTATACTCACTGCTGAAATCTCATCCAAAGCCCCTCTTTTCCAACAAACACTCGCCAAATCCTTAATATGCGGCTCGACTGTGGCGGAACTCGTCAGGAGCGAAGCTACACAGGTCCATATTTTTCCTCCAAGCTGCTCACATGCTCTGGACTAATCTCGAGCCCGGCTCAGCCGGCCTGCTCCGGCAAACCCGCTCACTTCCCTCAGAACTCTAGCTCACAAAAACGGCGTCTGTCACAGAGCTTACACGCCGACACAACCGTACCGTAGCGTATATTATCGCACATCTTCAGCAAGCGCTTCGTCTCGATGAACTGTGGCCGGTGAGGCGCTCGCGGTGGCGACTGACGAGGTGCTCGTGCATGCGTTGGTTTGCTTGGTTAGCTTAGAAACGCAGAATATCTCGCTGAATCATTCCCCACTAGGGCCTACCATAACACTGACTTCCAGTGGACGGCTCAATTTCTCGCTTTTTACTGCTGCACTTGTGCGTAGCTGCATTTGGTGCGAACGTAGCGTGTCACACATGATGCTAAAGTCTACTTTATCAAATTAAAAACACATTTATCTGAAATAATACTTAAAAGTATTAAATACTGAAGGTTTGAGATATGATGGAATTTCTCAGCCTAACTTTAATTTAAAGAAAAGTTAATGCATTTTGCAATCAATCAGTCTGGATATTTTTTCTTAATGCACTACATTAAGAGATAATAATGAACCATATGAAGTTATGGTATGAAATATATATTTTCCAAATATAAGTTTTATTCATTCTAATATTATTTCACTTAATAACTAGTTTGAAAATGAATTTATTACACTTATGTAATGACTGAAATTAGATTTTAATACTTTTTCTCATTTATTGAAAACGACTGTTATACTCTATACTGTAGTTTGGAATTAACAGGTTTCATTTCTTCATTCCTGTCATCAGCAACAGTTTACACCATAAAACAAGACAAACAGGGTGGAAAGTTCACAAATACATACTGTACATACATCAATGTGATGTTGATTTTTTTGGAAGGGGGGCACTTTACAACATCAGTTAGGGTCAATTTGGTTACACTGACCCATATTATCCATCAGCAGTAATCTCTATAATAGATCATATGAGTCAGATTTCCTGGGGTGCATTGGGGAATATAAACAGTGGATACTTCTCTGATAGAAAATTGTATACTATAAATGGACAACATAACAGATTACCGAGGACGGAAATATGTAAACCCCTAAAGGCCAAATAAGAGGAATGTAGGTGTCAAGACTGTTGCTGGACTTGACGATTCAGCATATTTATGGGTATGAGCATCCATATCCAGAGTACACAATGTCTGAAGCCTAATTTTAAGGTCGTGAGGACTGAAAATGCATAAATCCAACACAAAAACTCATATTGTGCAACTCATTTATCACATAGGCACATGCTACCACATTCACATGCTTTTCGTCGTGATCCCTTTACAGAACCATATGAATGTATCCGCCAATTCCCCATAATCTTCACTCATGTACGTTTATTACATTTCATTTTAGAGATTCTGCCTACGGAAAAATAGATTTCGTAAATAGATTTCAGTCTATGCACGCGCACATCGCGCATACAACACACCACAATGCTCGACAGTCTGACTGCAAATTAAAAATGGCGGTTTATATTAGCAAAGTGTCTGGTCTTTCCATCCAAAACACTTATTTTAACAACAGTATACGCGTACAATTTGCGAGAAAAACCGTCCGATATTGTTAACGGTCATGTAGAGTCAGCCACAGACGTCTCTACCTAACAAAGACTAATTTAAGCTCTTACCTCGGTTGCGCCTCAACATAACTTCTCCATCTTACAGCAGCGAGTGGGGATATAAATCTCGCGATATTTCAGTTGGCTTCCTCTGCTCCAATAGTAACCTGCTGTGGTCACGCAGACCAGCCCGTCAGTGATCTGCTCCTAGACAGGCGAACTGAACGATATAAAATATGATCAGTATTCATCAGTATAATAAGAAATATTTCTGTATGATAATCCATTTTCGGTCATACATGGCTCGCTTCTTTGTGTATCGTCAGATACTCAAAAAGCACTGTCAAAAAATAAAAAACCTGTTGCAAACAGGATAAAATAATACAAATAATTATTAAATTTTAAAATGTGGATGCCTATGTCACAGATTCACACCCTGAATCCCAAACAGCAAAGGCGTTTGCCATTATAATGTAAAATATTCTTAAACTGTCTTGCATGTGCTTTAGAGATATAATTCTTAATAAAAGTTATCAATAACTCTAAGGCCTCTATTGTCAAAAAAAATATTCGATTCATTCCCTCCAAAACAGTGAATGCCCCTATTGTATTTCTGCTAAAATTAGGCTATAACAAAAACATGAATTTGTTTTCAGATTTTTTACTAGGCCTACCACACACTAGGGCTGTCTGTATATTAAAATAATTAATCATGATTAATTTCAAGAATTTGCCAATAACACCAGTTTACAGACAGTTGTTTATGGGACGAATTTAAATTGTGTTTAACTTGCCAGAATTTCATGCTGCAGTGAAAAAGTGCATGTAATATTTCATTTTTTTTCTCTAAAGCAAAAATGAACGAATTATCTAAATATAATTGTTTATAAATAATTAAGATATTGTGCGTCCCCTCTGCATGAGAACCAGTCACATAGTGACTCCTGCCAGTAGGTGGCAGCAAAAAGCTGTTTAATGGTCAGTTTTTAGTACGTAACCGATTCCACAAATAGAAGAAGAGTGTTGTCGTAGCAACTGAAGCTTAACGTTATAGCGAAAGACTGTCCACAGGTTTTGTAGATAAGTATAACTGTTGCCAAAAAGCGTTATATTTAGGCTCTGCTTTGTCATCTGTTAGAAACAAACTTACTTTCTGCACGCCAACTGAACTATATTAGCAGGTTTTAACACCTTTTAGAGAGCTGGTACGTACATCCGCGGTTAGTGTCACAACTTTTGTGTAAACCGCGAATTTACAAGATGCATAAGGCTTTATTGCTATGTTCGTTTGCACAGTTAAGTCTCACATGATGTTGTTTTCTGTGTAGTTCAATGTCGGTGGTAAGCAGTCTGGTGCCAGCCCGTTTCCTGACTCTCATCGCTCACCTTGTAATAGTCATCATCATATTCTGGTCCCGGGTAAGAACTTCTCCTGTGTTTAATCACTGTTGTATCGCAGGATATCATTGCTGTCAGGCCTGTGATTAAGTGTTGAACCGTCATCCCACAGGAGAACAGTGTCAGAGCCTGCCTACCACTGGATTACACTAATGAAGAATACAGTTTAGAGGACACACGGTATGTTAACATGCCTTGCGCATTCTCAATTGCTTCACAAGTATGTAGGCCAATGACAAGTACATTTTTTTCCCCAGGATTCTTTGATTAGTAAAAAGTAAAAAAATATATATACCGTATATTTTTTTAATCACTTTTGATCAATTTAGTGCATCTTTCCTCCTAAATAAACATATTAAATTCCCCAAAGTTTAAAAAACCCTAACTTAAAAAACTATATTTCAGGATCACAATGCAGCCCCCAAAACTAATTACCTGTGATTTTAAATCTTTACCAATCTTTGCCACTATCCTTCTAACCACCAGGTTTTACCCATTAGTCAGCAAGAAGTTTTTAATAATTTAAAATATAATAAAATTTAGTATGATCACTTTTTCTTTTATACATTTTATAAAGTACAGGTCAAAATCTGTTAATGATGATGGAACATTATTTCACCCATATTTTTTTCCACAAAAGTTATTTGAACATTAAAGTAGACACTTTACTTGCATTTAATATGCTTTATATGTATATAAAATCACTTTTGTAAATTTAATTTGATGTGGATACCAAAATGGGATGTCTCATATATATATATATATATATATATACTCATTAACTTACGTGAGTCAGAACTGCCGGCATTTTAGTCAAACGTTACTCTCCCAGGATCAGTAAACAGTCCTCCATAAAATGTGCTGCACACATCTGAATATTTGGGTTGAACTGTTCCGGAACAGTGTTGTAAATACAACTTAACCACTGATTTCTAGTTGTGTCCTCTTTTGGAAGATCAAACAAAGTAGTTTTTACAACGAAACACACAGCGACTCCACAACATGGCAGCGGCCTCAACAGCAAGAATTAAAGTTACGCCTTCTTTCTTTGCGTGCACATTTGGGCGGCATTATGCTAATATTTCCACATAGTGATGTAGATATGTGGGGGCGTGTTAGAACGACCCGTTTTAGGTAGGCATGGTTGACTCTTAACTTTTATAAAGAATATCTCTTTGGATTTGAGACTTTAGTCTTTGCAACTTTACAGATCTTCTTTATGCACCAAGAGCTTGTAACACTCCAAAGAGAAAAGAAAAATTTAAATCGCATCATATGACCCCTTTAAATTAGTCTTTTAAGAAAATTTTTGCAATCATGTTTTCTCTCTACATTTCAGTGTGATTCCAGCACTATATGAGATGACCCTTTTTGTTGTAGTGTTTGGATTTAAGAGGAAGCCTCTATGAGGATCTCTGCCCTCTTGGTTCAGGCGGATATTGTCCTTCCATGACTGACGTACCAGAATATCCTGAAACCAGAATAATATTCACAGGCACAATAAATTAGTATTTTCCATGAGTTCTTAGATTGCTAAATTATGTTTGAAGGCTTTTTGACGGTTTTATGTGGTTACAAATAACTGCTTTAAATTTCTTTCTTGAAAATATCGCATTTTGTACACATTGTGATGAATTAAAACATGTTGTATTTTGATACAACTGACCGACAAACTGGGCCTGTTCATTCTTCACATTTCTCACATTCACATTTTTCAACATTTTTTGTACCCTAAAAACTGTTAATTATAAGCACAGGCAATATGAATTTTACTTTTTTACTTAATTTATACTAACTGCATTCCCCAAATTCATACTAAAAACAAGATGTTGTCATCATTAACTCATCCTCGTGTCATTCTAAACCTATATGATGTACTTTCTGCTGTGAGGGGAAAAGATATATATTTTAAAGAATGTTTTTTCAACTGTTTTTGTCCAAATAGTGGACAAAAGAACATTGGACCCCATTGACTTTCCTTTTAAGGACCATAACAACCACACTTTTTAAATATTTTGTTTTGTGCTCCACAAAAGAAAGAAAGTCACATAGGTTTAGAACAACATGATGTAAATTATGACACAATTTTGGAGTGAATTATGACTATAGGATATTTCATTTTTCCAGGGTGAGAGAAACATTTGGAGTGAACACTGAATGTGACTCTGTAATCATGATCTGTTGACATTTCAGCTGGAAGTGGAAGGTGGGTAACTCCAGGAGAATGAGAGTGAGAATTAGCCAACCATCTGCTTAAGTCACAAGATGTGCTGTAACTTTAACAAGTTATCATTTTTATTTCAAGCATAATTGCCAGTCTGTAGCCTATATTTGCTGCACTCCTTATTGTAGCATAAAATAACCCTTTTTAAAAGTTAAACCCACGATAGAAAAAAGGAGCAGTAAGAAGAGAGAAGTTCACCACAGAGTATTTCATGTGAATCCAAATACCTCCATTATGTATTCCATCGGCTTACAAGGGTACATTTATATTTATGTTCTTAGCAAACATCAAGGTGTTTGTTGATATGCTGTAGAACTGCCGAGAAGTTAGTCCTTCACAGGAGTGATGAGTCCGTGAGCCTGCGAGGCACATGCTGAGCTGAGCATAGCTGACTTCAACTGGACTGCACACACTCTCATTAAGATGGATGAAAACACACAAATAAACTGACACAGTCACTACACTCCTAAAAGGTTCCAAAAGGGGGCTTTTGCAGCAATGCCATAGAAGAACCATTTTTGTTTCCCCAAAGAAGTAGAACCATTTTTTTTGTGCGTAGAACTTTTTTTTTTTTTTTATCTGAAGAGCGTAGACACTTTACTTGCATTTAATATGCTTTATATGTATATAAAATCACTTTTGTAAATTTAATTTGATGTGGATACCAAAATGGGATGTCTCATATATATATATATATATATATACTCATTAACCTTCTTCTAACCATTTTTTTGGAGGGCAGCCTTGTAGTGGCATTATCCGTGACCCTGGGCCTGTTTGCTGTCGAGCTGGTTGGGTTCCTCTGTGGAGTCTCTATGTTCAACAACAATCAAGCTCTTCTATGTATCCTTACCACCACAGGCTCAACTTACTTGGTTGTCCACTTCAGAAGATGGATATCTTTACCTTTATTATCCTAGAGCAGTCCAAAAACGAATACAGTTCTTAATGCAGTGTTTGACCATTACATTGTATTCACAATGATAGCAGTTAGTCATTTCTGGTTGTTACTGATATGCTATAATCAAATTACTGGAACAGATTTTTATTTAACCATCACTTTGTAGCTATTGGATGTCACGCCAGTGGCTCTGTGGCTTTGCTCTTCTTCTTGTTTGAGCAATGGACCTGCAGCATCTACTTGTGGATCTTTGGCTTCTGTAGGTCAGTCAGTAAATAAGTAACAGTCAATGCATTACTGTGAATATAAATGGTCTTATTAATAAATTCTCTTTAAAGGGGTCATATGATGCTGCTAAAAAGAACATTATTTTGTGTATTTGGTGTAATAAAATGTGTTTATGCGGTTTAAAGTTAAAAAAACATTATTTTCCACATACTGTACATTATTGTTTCACCTCTATGCCCCGCCTTTTTGAAACGCGTCGATTTTTACAAATACACTCCTAAAAGGTTCCAAAAGGGGGCTTTTGCAGCAATGCCATAGAAGAACCATTTTTGTTTCCCCAAAGAAGTAGAACCATTTTTTTTGTGCGTAGAACTTTTTTTTTTTTTTTATCTGAAGAGC
>NW_015647095.1:1754810-1840515 GCF_001515625.1 Sinocyclocheilus rhinocerous
TTTTTTTATCTGAAGAGCTTTTTCCCATTACAAAGCTTTTGTGCAATGGACAGTTCCCATGGATATTAAAGGTTGCCCATGGAACTATAGATGTCAACAACAAACCTTTATTTTTAATAGTTTAGAATAACACATTCAAGAGTTTAGATTATAAGACATTCATGCTATCAAGCTACCAAAAAATAAACTGCAAAACCTTAAATCTATATAAGCTCTATCTATGTTATTTCATTATCATGTTATCATCACACATGTCATGTCTTATATAAATATATATATATATATATATATATATAATAACAAAATAATACACATTCAAATTTTTAATGAAACAACATTATTAAAGGACACGAACATTTGATATCTATAAATACATTAAAATTAAAAAATAAATAAATAATTAAAATAATACATGTTTTATTTTTTACAATAGTAATATTAAAAGTCACTTCATAAAAAAATTTAATGAAGGCACCCCATTAAATTAAGATTGAATAAAGTAATTATTCAAATTAAGGTTATTGTAAAGAAATTGGTTTTGTTGGCATTTATTTTAAATGAAAGGCTGAAAGCCATCTCTCTATGCCTTTAAGAGAAACCCCATCTCCCCCTTTCTGCTCCGGTGGCACCTATTCATGTACCCTGATTTTCTTGGACAAAATCAATACCTCCATTTCCAAGAAGCTTCCCTCATATCCTCTAAATAATCCAACCACTCGTCCTAACTTAAATAAACCATAGCAATCAATAAGGCAACTTCAGCCAAGACGCTGCATCGGCCTGTCTTTAATGAGCTCCACTCTGTGTGTACACAGCCCTATTTCCTCGGCAGCGCATGCAACTGTCTGCACACATATTATCGGCACGCTTTGCTCCCCATCGTTATTTTCGTCCTTGTCTCTGTTTGCCACGACCCACCTCATCGCCTGACCCCTCTGCTATCTGTCGCATAGTGAAAGCTCTCTTCGCCTTAGGCCAATTAGTGTCAACTAGACACCAACAACATCAGTGACCTCTGGCTAGATAATTAAAACTAAATGGAAGGTACATCTTGACAAAAAACGCCACTTCCGCTGACTGTCCCGGGACCTTTTGCCATCTCCTTCAGTGGCTATTAATACGGAACACACCACGATACTTTTTAGTGCATTGATGTTACTGTCCAGTTTTGCACAAGTACTAGTGATCTAAAGAAAATAAACTAGAGTAGATGTCTATGACAGCTTCAAAGAAACACTGTGATGGTTAATAATTGTGCAGTTTTGTGGTGGATTTTACAGTAAATGCTATTATGCAGCACCGTGTAATGCTAAATTATACTAAATGCTATCAACAGGGCATAAAATGTATGTAATTGCCGTTATTTTATTCTGTAGCTATTAAAAATAGCAGGATGTAAACGATTTTACCATTCACAAAATGCCCTGTGAACTGTAAATTGAAGATGCTTATTCACGTTACCAAACCAAAGTGCTGTTTTTATGTCACTACTAAAGCATGAACAGTAGAGGGCGCCAGTATGTATGTTAATGTAGGCTTCTTAGCGATACCAATTAGCATGTATTAGGTAAGGAGAGATCTGTCTTTTGAACACCTTTCTAAATGTTAACTAGCATTAGGTGAGAAATCTGTTGACTGCATAATCTGTGACAAAGCAGTTATTTAAAAAAAGTTGTTGTTCAGATTGTGATATTTGTATATATGCATAAATAATGTTCTCGTCCATCATAAGCAGTGTTGGGGAAAGTTACTTTTAAAAGTAATGCATTACAATATTGCGTTACTCCATAAAAAAATAACTAATTACGTTACTTAGTTACTTTTTATGGAAAGTAATGCGTTACTTTACTAGTTACTTGAAAAAAGTAATCTGATTACGTAACTTGCGTTACTTGTAATATATTACCCCCAACACTGATCATAAGTGACATTAAGTAGATCGTTTGTCTCAGTTTGAGTTGATCTGTGGTTAGTCATAAGCACTGACCTGTGGATTGTACAGTCAGTGACATGCTATGGCTAATGTTACAACATGCTAAAAACTCTGAATGTGCTTTCTCTAAATAGCCTACCATAATGATAATTAACATTTACTCATTTTACTTGACACTCTCTCACCTTCTCATATGGATTTTTCTTTAAAAAAAAACTGATCAACCTTATAGCTCATTCTATAGAATTCTTTGTGAATTCTGATATTCACAAAGAATATCAGAAGCTGCATTCTAGTTATTAAAAATCAACAAAAAACGTTCACAAGTAACATTGACTAGACACATTGTTAATTATTGCCATGCTGATAAAGGAATATCTTCTTATTTTACAAAATACAATGACACCCATATAATTTACATGTGAAGAGCTCTCTCTGTCTGTCTCTCTCTCCCTCCCTCTCTCTATTTTTGAATATATATACACACACACACACACACACAGACATAGATAGATAGATAGATTTCTATAATTTAAAGAAAATGATGTGTAAACAAATTTTAAAAAAGATTTTCTATTTAGATTTCAGAACTAAATGTTATTAATGCAATTTTAAGAAAACATAAAAACAATATTTGTGTGAGAATATAATATGCTTTACCTTATGGATAAAATGTTATTTATGAAAAAAAAGTACCAAAAATTGGTACCAAAATACCAAAATTATTATCATTGGAGATGAAATGTACCCTAAATTGTAGAATGACTCCTATGCATTTAATTGACGTTTGTGCATTTACCATATCTGTAAATATTTATCTGTTCCCTGAATTGAACCCATGGCCTTACTAGTGCTACCCTCTACCTGTTAAGTTACATAACATCCACGTTAACTTTAATATCTGTTACTTCATGTAGCTATTTTAGTTACGCTTCCGAAATTCAAAATAGCTGCCCTGCTTGCAAATAAAGACCACACAGAGCAGTGCTAACTCCTGTCCCGCTCCCCTCAGCGCCGATGATGTATTATAGGTAGTGTGACTATTCTAATAAACACGGTTGGGGTAATTAAGGCATGGAGAGGCAGCAGACAGTGGTGGTCTAGGGACAACATGAAACGATAAATCACAACTCCTGGTTCCGCCTTCTCGAGCGTGGCCGATCACACTCACCGAGAAAGCAATTCTGCCAACCTGGGTTTGTACATTTGTCTTCATCAGCCTCTGGTTGTTTAGGGGCCGGTCTGAATTTGCTGGTTCCCATGGTAATCAAACAAGCCAGAAATATCAAATGTGTCCATTTGAATGTCAGCAATGGCATAACATTTAGGGCGAGCCTGGAAGCTAACTGCATGTTTTATTACGGAGCCCAGAGTGTACTGGATTAAACTGTGAATTTAAGGCTGTAAGGCTGAATGAGAAATGTTTCATGAGAGCGGATAGACTATGCTGCAAGTGCACAACTAAATACTAAGATCAATAAGCAAGCATACCTTGTGTTTGAAAAAGGATTTGTGTAATATTGTAAAATAATCCACTAAACATTTTCACAATTTTTGACAGGGTATTTTTTCACATTATATATGACAATCTGCTACACTGTAAAGAAAATAAAGTTGTAAACTAAATTTCACGTTTAACTGAATGTGTTACTTGACCTTTTTTTTTTTGTAATTATTTGTGAAATTTGATAGCAATTTCTGAGTAAAAATTGTTTCGCCTCAAAATGTTTTCAAGTGTATTTATTTTACACTAACCATTTTAAAAATAAAAAAGACTAAAATAAAAAAAAATCTCTTTTCTTGTATAATGAAACAGAAAAAATGGAAAAGATAACAAATTATAACACCAAACATAATACAAAATACAAAAATATCAAATTCTGACAACTAGCCCTAATTAAACAATCAACATTTCAGTTTGAAAACTTACTAAAATCTTATGACAACTTCCAAATATTCTGTAACCATACTGTTCACATCCAGAACGATAAAAAATAATTGAAATAATTTTTATTCAGACATTGCTATTAATTTTCACAAATAGTTACAAAGAATCAGAAATTAACACATTGAATTAAACTTGAAATTTTGAAGCAGAAAGACTGAAATAGTATTTTCATGTAAAACATACTTTAATATTTACTGTTTTTAACTTTGAAAAAATACTTTTCTACAATGTATAATGATAGCTATAAAAAATGTAACAATCATTATAATTCTACAAGTATCACTAAGTTAACACCTCAACTGTTCTTATAATAGACATAATGTTATGGTTATTATAAGTGCATGCTTCAGTTATGTCACCTGCTGCTTTAAATCTTATAAAGTTAAAGTTATCATTACAGTTATTGTTCTTGGTGTGTAGCCCTTACGGAAATTAACCATGGTTTGACTACAAATAAATACAAAAAAACATGTTCACTACAATTAAACCATGGGAACCACAAATTAACCATGGTTTTGCTACACTAACCATAGTTTAACCATGATATTTGTAGTAAAACTGTGGCTATACCAATGGTAATGAAGCAAAAAAACTATGGTTACTTCACTTGTACTATAATAAAACCATGGTTAATAATTTTCGTAACAGGCCTTTACACTTCAATAAATTTAGAGTTTTAAATACTAGGATTAATGTCCTTACAAACAGAAGTGCATTTTAGCCAAAAAAACCAAACTATATTCATAACAGTAAACAAAGGATAAGGACTCCTCAGGTCAGGTGTCTGTCTCTTGTCCCAACGCCTTAGGACTCTGATCTGGACAGATGCCATTCAAGCACACCTGAGCCCTGCGTGAGAGTGAGGAAAGACAACAAAACAGAGGTGTGTTAGGTGTCAGGAGAAAAGTAGGGCTGAACTCAACTGGACTGAGAGAGAAGGCTATGGAGCATTCTGCTTCTAAAGGGACAGAGAGGCAAAAGCAACCGCTGGAGCAGGAGATTCAGCCAGACAGAACACAAAACCCAGGAGAAGCCATGACACATGATGGACACTAAGAGGCAGAGAGAGCTTGTTTTTTTCACCCCACCCAAACGCATTAACTATTCTGATCTTGTGCTGGAGGATCTTAAAGCAAAGGACAGAAGCCATTCCATAAGCTCCAGTGATGTTGTAGCCGCAAAACTGTGTCTGAATAAAGCCAGGCTTCTCCAGTCTGAGAATAGAGCAGAACAACAGTTCCTCAAATAATAAATCCATTTTTGTCAATAGAGAAATGTTTTAGTTTTTTTACAATAATATAAACCTTTAATGTTTGAACTACCATGAGCTCTAAAGCTAAATATGTTCATAAGTCATGTTAAATGTACAAAAAAATTATATATATTTAAAATAGTGCTGTCAAACGATTAATTGCGATTAATTTGCATCCCAAACAAGTTTTTGTTTACATAGTATATGTGTGTGTACTGTGTATATTTATTATGTATATATAAATACACACACATGCATGTATATATTTAACAAAAATATGTTACGTTTATATATTAAATATATTTATATATGATATAATTTATATGAATATAAATATAAAAATAATAATATTTTCATATATACACATTATTTACATAATAAATATACACAGTACACACACTCACATATATTATGTAAACAACAACTTTTATTTTGGATGTGATTAATCATGATTAATCATTTGACAGCACTAATATAAAAACATTAAAAGGTTACTATACATTTAAAATTACAATTAAAATTACCATATTGTTAGTAGCTTTATTTTCCACTAATGAAAAAAGATTCGCATCTCCAAGCAACACTCAGTAGTGTGTTTAGTTCTTGAATGAGATGGAGTATTTGAAGAAATAATTTAAGTGAATTATTCAATGACTCACTCATAAGAGAGTCACTTCTTCCATTTCTGCATGAATCGATGTTTTGGGACGAATCGTTTCAGTAAATAACTCCGCGACTTTCAGATAAAACTAATTCTGTGACTCATGTCAAATTCATTCAAAATGAGGTTTAAAGCTTAGAACTATTTATTGAAGTTTTTTTAAATCCTTATGGAGAAAATGAATGAAAGAAATACTTCCCAAGCAAAGCTGGCTGGTCACATTAGTGCTCTACGACTATCAGAAGCAAGTTAACAACGATGGTATCGTTGCATCTTTGAGAAATATAATTAGAGCACCTGACAATCAAATGCACTTCACATGTGAGCCCCAGAGCCGCAAGAAAAGCGATGTGTGTGGAGAGCTGAATACACCGCCTGAGGGGCTGAGAACATTTTAGAGTAGAAATAAAAAGCTGATCTTCATGTCCTTTGGTCCAGCTAATTTTCAGACACGAATTAGCTATGAGCTGAGGAATATATGCCAAAAGGTTTTCTTGTGAAGCTTCCCTTTAATCTGTCACCGCTTTCTAATTACATGTTTTCCGAAGCACCATGAATAATGGAAAAGAGAGACTATAAAACAAAGCATGCAAATTTAAAGAGATAGCGTGTCCAAAAATTAAAATTTTGTGATTATTTACTCAACCTGCACGTCTTTCTTTCTTATGTGTAAAACCAAAAATATTTTAAAAGTGTGTTTTTTTTTCATACAATGAAACTCAATGGGGTCCAATGTTATTCGAACCCCAACATTCTTCAGAATCTCTTCTTTTGTGTTCCACAGAAGAAGAAAGTTATACACGTTTGGACAATCTAATTTCATTTTTGGGTGCAATTCAATGTCCTCAATTAGTATATTCAAAAGACATTCTTTTTACAACAAAGTCCCTTTGCCACGACAAAGGGTGCAAACAACTCACTCCAGCCAACACCGTTCAGTTCGAATTAGATCTGATCTGGTGACTGGCTGATTGATCAAGGCAGAGAGGGAAGCTACATTGTCAGTTCTAATCTTCACCAAACGGCCCGGGTGACGTCTCAGTGCCGTGGCACTTCAAACAATGGGGTGTGTGTTTGTGTTGGGGGTTTAAGGGGATTTGTATGGAAGCAGGTCGCAAGCGTGGCGGGCTCGAGGGTGAATCGTGTCGGACCCCCACCACCCCACAGTCACCGATCCACCTGCTACAGTTGGTGGACGCCTTCCTCCAGATGCACTGCGTTTGCTAAAATAGCCCTCAGAAAGCACTCAGACACCCAATCCAATCTGTCGGCACGCTTGCGCACATGAACTCCCCCCACATTACGAATGGGCAAATAACCATGATTCAAACTCAAGGGTATTCTCACAGGTACCACACGGAAGGCATTTACCGGCCACAATTAGAGGTAAAATAACCGATCCGAAGCATATTGTAATATTCCTAAACCTTAGAGAACAGATTTTAAATGAGAAAACACACTCAGATGCCTCGGAGCAAAAGCAAACACGCTAGCATGTACGTGCGCTCACAGCAAACAATTTGTCTGATATTGCTCAAAGTGGGAAGGCTTGCTGCGAATGCACTGTAAACAGGCAGAGCTGAGACCTGACTTGTCATATAACAGCTCCAGAAATCGATCGAGGCCCACTCTCCCCTCTGATCCCCCCCACACACGTGCGTGGAGCGAGCAGTGGGCGGCTGGACACAGCCCGCAGCTTCTGAGAGCGTTTAGGAGAAGGAGAGAGAGAGAGAGATCGACGTGAGGGGTGCTGGGTTGGGGAACGCAAGTGGAAGGAAGGTGGAGGTTGGCAGCGTGTGCCTGGGATTTCGGCAGAACCTGTTAGAGAAACACTGAGGTTGATGGGGAAAGAGGGACCACAGGAGCGGATTTGAATATATAAATCTTTCAAACGCAAAGTGTGTGAGAGGAAAATCTCTGGATCTTCCGCGTCTGTTTGTTGCCGTCTCTTGCATCAAACCGTCGATACTGCGTGTAAAAGAGATTCAGCTAGATCAGTTGTATCCAAATTATTATTGATTGATCTCGGTGGTGCGCAGATTTGCCGGAGGAAAAATCTTAAGGCACTCCTTGCCCTCGAGGACCAGGGTCAAGTAAGCCGGTTCTGTGGATTATCAAACCATGACAGAATTCCAAAGGCCAATTTTGAAATTCATGTCTGATATCGGCCCTTGATTGTGCTGCTGAGGCTTTTCCTTAAGAATGACTGATCCCTTGTTGCCTCCATAATGATGAAGCAAACATCTTCACAAACTGTCAAATTTCCTACTCGATAAAGTCTGTTTGTGAAGAGATTTACATGTGGAGCCTGTAGGAACAGCAATAGCTTAAGCCAGGGGTTTTCAAACTTTTCAAAGACCCCTAAACATGACAATTTCCTTACAACGAACCCTCCCAAGTCAGTGTCATTTTTATTATCATAAAAGTACCTTGTATGAAGTACAATAAAAAAAAATCTTACCTGAATGTTTTTCACTTATGATAGACAAAACAGAATATAATAGAAAGTATATGCTATGTAAAAAAAAAATAATAATAATCAGAAAGTGTTAAAAATGTTACCAAACTATTTTATTTCCATTAAAAAAATACTAAAAAATATATTTTTTAATCAAAAACTTTTTAAAAACATATTGAAATATTCATTTAGAACATGTTAACTTTGACAGCCCTAACACTACATTTTGAACACAATTCATTTATCTGTCTGATTTCAGCTTTGTTTTCAACTTGATGACCACTCAGGATTTCAAAAGAATCCGAATAAACATTTCGGAATACAAAGTTGAATAAACATTTACCTTTAAAACAGCAGGTGGTAAATCGTTAAACTTCCGAATGCTCAAAACAAAACAGAGGGTTTGATTTCAGTTGATTCTGAGCATGTATTACATTGATTAGAGATAAACGAGGAGTGGCATTGAAGCATTACCTCAGATTCTTAGAGCCGTGCGGATCCATAATTCACTACGCATGTGTATGTACTCATGCATTGGTATTCACATTTATGCTCACTTCAGAGCATGAGACGGAGGGGCTGTATAGAGATGCTACAGGAGCAAGAAACCACAGGAAGAACCTGAAATAAGAAGAGTCAGGAAAAAAGACAACAGAATGAACATCTGACAGCGGACAATTCCAACATGTAGCATTATAAGATATAAAGATTTACGTTTGAAAAGGAAATTAATATCTTAAAGTCAAAATCGAATCAAAATGGACCCTGTTTACTTTCATGATACATTTGATTTTATTCATAATACTAATGGTCTTAATAACAGTCACTAATTTTCACCAAAATATAAAACTTACTCAGAAATACATCCCATTATTGAAGAAAATGGGCTGTGTTATGTTGACTTTATATTTTCAGAGAAAGTTCTCTCTCGTTTTAACCCCCAAAGTCAAATATTGTACCTCTTATAACAAGTTTTTTCTTTCCAGCAGAATTCTAATACTGTGCATTAATTTTTCGTCAAATCACAGGTTATCTCCTCCTCCCTTTACTCACACGCTCTCTGTCGGCCTTCTCATTGGCATTCTACGCACCCTTTGTCTGTCTTATTAGGAACATCTCTTTGGTGCAATTAGTTGTGCCTGTTTCTCTTTCTATTTTGCACCGCTCACTCCGTTAAGGAGCCTTTAGCTTCCATCACGTCTCACAAAGCAGTGTCTCTCACTCCCTTTCCGTTACCGCTTTTATCAACAGGCTGTTTCCTCCGTTAACCGTAACAAGAGTGAAGGCAGATTAAAGCGGAGGGAGAGATAGAAAGAGAGAGAGAGAAGGGGGGTTTAGGGGGAGACGCTCGACTGGTTGGCTGACAAACAGAGGGTCCCTCTAGAGTGCAGGCAGAGGAAGAAGGAGAGTAAAAAGAAGAGGAGAGTTTGATGTGGGTAGCTGAGCTCAATCTCCCCCTCATCCCCACTCCCCTCATTTCAGCAGAAAATCTATGCTCGCTCTCTTAGTATTCCAGCCGTCCTCCTCTGAAGCCTCTATAGGCTCGGTCAGACAACTGGGCTGCTGTTGAGGCCTGGGCCAAGCGGGAGAGCAGCGGGGTGGTGGGCTTTTTGGAGGGGAGAGGGGAGAGGGGAAGGGCGGGGATTGTTTACTTGAGGCTGTCAGAAGTGACAGGAGGGCAAGCGACTTAAAACCTCACTAGGGACTTCAGCTGGACAAGCCCTGTCTCCTCTCCTCCTTCTCGCTCCTTTTTTCTTCCGTATCATCGTTTTCTCTCGCTTTTACCTGTGAATCCGAGTCTTGTCCCGGACTGACTATTACGCTCTGTGTTCGTCCTCTTGCAACCACTGATCATGTGCTTTTTTACTTGAGGCTGTCAGAAGTGACAGGAGGGCAAGCGACTTAAAACCTCACTAGGGACTTCAGCTGGACAAGCCCTGTCTCCTCTCCTCCTTCTCGCTCCTTTTTTCTTCCGTATCATCGTTTTCTCTCGCTTTTACCTGTGAATCCGAGTCTTGTCCCGGACTGACTATTACGCTCTGTGTTCGTCCTCTTGCAACCACTGATCATGTGCTTTGCTGTTTTGTTAATTTTCTTCAAAACCAATATTCATTTTGAGATCTTTTGAGGAAGGTTGGAATACAATACACAACCTTTGCAGATTTTTTCCCCTGACTTGACCCAGCCAGTCTGCAGACTCTAGGCAGTTGGAGTTAACTGATTTCAAAGAAAATTGTGTAGTGTATGATGAGCACCAACTCTCGGACTATATATGAATTCAACCAGTCGAAAGATATCAAATAGCCGTATTTGAGCTGATTTTAGAACAAATATTGTCACATGTCTTCTATGAGGCATATGTTTCTGCATTTGAAACACATTTGAGTTTATTGTGTTTGGAATGACTTGAAATTCTGTTAGTGTGTGATCCTCAGTCAGATTCTCATACTTCTAAATCATTATTATGTAATTCTAAAATACTAATATGTATCTTTTAGGGGTAATTAGATGTACCTTTGAGCTTTTGTACCTAAGGGCACAGCCCCAGTGGCAGCTTTGTATCTTTCTTCTGAAATCGTAACCATTTTCAGTCGGCAAGTGTTTTCAGATTTTAAAGGTTGCGCAGTGTATTCTAGTCTTTAGCCAAGTCTTCCAAACTTCAATAAGCTGCATTACTGTTCATTGCCTCTATGGGGGTAAAGGATAGGTAAAGGTTTATGCTCTTATTAACTTGCCTTATTTACATATGCATAAAAAATACTATTTAAAAAATGAAAGAAAAAAAACAAAAAACAAAAGTTGGCACACCATATAGGCTCCAAAAATGCAAAACAATTAATATTGGATTAAACACAATACTATTTAAAAATGACCTATTTTTATATACTTGCTACTTGTTGATTAGACATATTATTTTTCATTCAAACCAACATGTTTCTCTGCTAACCTGGGGTGCGTTTCCCAAAACTGTCTTTAGCTAACTATAGTCGTTAGTTCCATTGAACTCTGTTGGTAACGACGGAACTTGCGACCATAGCTGCTTTTAGGAAACGCACCCCTGGATGTTTTTCCCTGTTAGTTTGCTGCATTGCATTATGGGATTGTTTTCCTCATGAAGGACACGTGAGGTGAGATCCAATCAACTGTAAGTGCCCTGCGAAGTGGACTTCAGCCAACTTAAGTGAGAATCCAATCCGAAGGGAGGGTGCATGATCAGTTTGAAGGGCACTGCAAATGGAATATAGGGAATAAGGGTACATCGATACATCACTTCACAGGAAGTGGAGACAGAAATTTACCCACCAGTCATTGCACATCACTCCAGTATTTGCCATTTTTTTTAGTTCAGTTAGTCCCAGCTGTGGTTTGTATGCTGTTGTTAATGGGTATGAAATGTGTGGCATGTGACAGTTCCAATGCAACAATGCATTGTGATTACACGATACATAAAAACAATCATGTATCATAAGCAAAGTACATTCATTTTCATATTAAACATCACAACAGACATTTATCACACAGTTTAGGGCTTTCAAATATGAAAAACATAACAGATGTATTACACATGCAAATAAAGTATGCATTTGTATTATATATACAGAAGAAGTATATTATATAATCATACCTCTAACTCCTGTGCACCAGAGATATTTATGTGCGACTCAAGTGATTTTTGTCTGCGTTTGATGACATAGCATGTTCTGAATCAACTGCGTGAAGGATATTCCTTTCCCAGTGAGCAGGGCAGTGAACACATTTCGTAGGGACCCAGCTATGCAATTCTACATCAGATTTAGTCCAAAATAAAATATTCTGTGATTTCAACCAGTGGTAAGAATAACACAGGGGTACCTGGAAAGTTTTATAAATTTTAAATTAAAAAGATTATCCACGATTTTTGTATTTTATAAATGCATTAATCAATTTTTAAGACAGGTACACAAGCAATATTTTAAGCTGTGTAAAGTTGAGTGGATAATGCCCATTGCTTAATACATGTATAACTCCAAAACCCTTACGAAAAATTAACCATGGTTTTATTATAGTAAAAGTGTAGTAACCATGATTTTTTTTGGCATATTGATTACCATTTGTATAACCACAGTTTTACTACAAAAACCATGGTTAAACTATGGTTAGTGTAGCAAAACCATAGATAATTTGTGGTTACCATGGTTTAAAAACCAATGTTTTTTTTGTTTTATTTGTAGTGAACCATGGTTAATTTTCATAACCACGGACAGAGATTTCTGCTACTTTTTACAAAATGATATTGTTCAATTAAGGAGTGCAACGGCAAAATACATCAGTTGAAAATGTAATTTTTCAATCCGAAAAATACATTGTATGTCCGAAATTCAGCAAACAAATATTCAGCAATTACTGTAGTCTGATTCAGCAATAAATGACTCTAATAAATCGGTTCTTTTTTAGTCTATCAGAAGCACCACCTCTTTTAAGTCGTTCCTCGTTTAAATCGTCAAGAATCTTTGCATTGCAGTTCATGATTCAGTCATAGATATAGGATATATATCTATTGATTCAGTAAACGCTCTGACAAATTTTCTTTCAGTGAAGAATTTGTCAGACAGATTCAAACGGGTCGAATCGGTTAATAACTTTGCGTTTACCGAACTGACAGCAACTCACTCACTGAACTGAAGATTATCATTACTTGTGTACCTAAGCTTTGTGAAACTTAAGTGTGATTGCTGAATGTATTAAAATATGGACAGTAATTTCAGTGACAGTAATTTTGGTGTTGATGAAAGGGTACTTATACCTCACTGATTGTGCTGTGGTGCTATATAGCCTAGTACAAAAGAGTCGGGGAAAGGCTGTCTTAGTAGTCAGCATACATTTGGAACAGTGTAAAAATGCTGTCTCACAGGATGTTGCAGCAGAGCAAGTGTTTTTATGTTCAACACTGGTGCAAAACACACTTCTTACCCACTTTAACAACCTACAATGCACTGATTCCAGGCATACGATCCCACACCTCATCCCCAAACACTCGGCCACCCCCAAATTCCCTCTTCTCTCTGTCACCTTGAGCCTCGCCGTCATGCTTCTGTGATCGCTCTAAAGGTCAGCGCGTGTAGCCACTGTCATTACCTGTCACTCTCACTCCCTCCCTCGTTCTCCCGCTCCTCGACCGCCTCTCTGTCATGCATTTCATTCCTAAGCTCTGGAAGACAGATCAAAGTGCCATCCTTAGTTGGGCTTTGAAGGTTACAAGCGGATAGGGGTGATCTCACAGCAGAGTCGGATGAGAGACAGGGAAACACTGGATGGAACAGGAGGTGGCTAAATGTTCTGGTGTAAATGACAGTCATTCTGTGGCTCCGAATTAACGTGGATATCCATCAGTGTGTCACTTAGCATTAGGCTCCTATTTGCATCAAGGACACTATTTTAGGGTGAGCTGACAGGTTAGTGACAGTAGCAGAACCAGCTGGAGTTAACCGGTGGGGGAGATAGAAATCTTTAGTAATGATAGAAATCATGTGGCCCTTAGTTGGGAACCTAATTGTGATATAATTTAATTAAGTTTTCTTTAACGCTTTCACTGATCGGACCACATGAAGTGAAGATGAGGCCTGTAAGATGCTGTACAGAGCCCTTAAAGAGATAGTTTACCAAAAAAATAAAAATGTATGTTATGTCATAATTTACTCACTTTGTTTTTATACATGGAACACAAAAAGAGAAGACTCTTCCCACTCAGTGAGTTTTTAACAAAAGAATAATTGAAACCAGATCACTGAATCAGGGAGTGAATCATACTGGTTCTTTTTAATGATCCAGTTCACAAGTTGGACTGATTTACACTAATAGTCATCAATCGGAATAAGAAACTGGGCATGTGTGCATGGTATTTTTGAATGCAATTGAGAAAATAGGTTTAGATAACCAATTTCTTTCAGATCAAGTTCAGTTTGATCGATTGAGGTGTTTACACGAAGGCTTTTCGCTCCGATTAAACCATCAATCCACCTACTAACAGATTATTTGCTTGCCTGTAAACAGCTAGTGATTCGCATCAGCGACTGAATCGTTCTTTTGTGATGGTTCTTTTTAATGAACCAATTGATCTAGTTCAGAAATTGGACTGAAAGACTCGTTCATGAATTGGAATGGAATATAGCACACAAGTTTTGTCATTTTTGTTGTATGGAAAAGACCTGCTTGGAGATGGAAAATCTCATTTCACAGAAGACAAAAACTGAGAATTCTGGTGAATTCTTCCTTTAACATTATCTGTACTTTGATGAAAAATATTTGCCTTAATCAAAACTGACACAAGTTGAAAATATTTTGCTTAAAATAAAAAGATGCTTCATTTTATATCCAGAGGCGATGGAAAGGCAGAACAGAGGGTGCTAAAGCAAAGCAAACACAGGTGTGTCTTTTTTATCAACTCGGAGGTAGGGACTAATCAATGGCAAACTTTAATCAGATATGATCAATTATTCATGGCCTGAGGCCTAGCCATCACATCTCTCAACCATTCTCATACTGATGGCACAGGATGAATAATTCAGACACCATTTACACAAAACCAAGCACCATCCTGATGCCAGATTACTGAATTAGAAATATTATGCAACAAAGAATGTTAATTAGACTGGAGCAATCCAGCCTGCCTACAATAAGTTAAAAAGAAAGAAGATGAATTAATCCATTAAATCATTCAACAAATGCTTCTGTGTTTTCTGTGCTTATCATTTTGCAATGAAAATGATTCTATTATTTAACATTTTTGAGTTGAATTTCCTCACAAATATTTCTAAAAAATAAGAGGTCACTGCAGACAAGCAAACTCAAACAAATCAGCAGACAAATACACAGATATTTATGGCACTGTGATTTGAAAGTGGTCATGAATTAAAAGTGAATCACAAGCTAGTGAATCACATAACTTTGCAAGAGCAGAGAGAGAGAGAGAGAGAAGGGGGTAGATGGATGAAGGGTAAGGGAGAAAGTGTAATTCTTGTTTGCCTCAATTTATCCTGAAATCCCTGACAGCAAGCAACCATAAGTCACCAAATAATCGCTCTCGGTAATTTAAAAAGATCACTCATGTCTCCTTCACCTTCCTATGCCTTGTTCTCTTTATCTTGCTCAGATATCAGCGTAGAGAAGTCAAAACACAGTTCATTCATAAACTCAGGGCTTAGTCCATTTTGCTCCTTCTCTATTTATGTCTTTTTTCTTTTGGCAGACCATGCTTGTTTAAACATAAATGTAATGTTAATAAATCTATACAGTAAAGCATTGTAAAGTCAGCTCCTAAATGTCATTCTAACGTATATTTTAGAGAAACATTGTAGATGAGCAAACAAATCTTCAATTATATCTTCATTAAATAGACACCTGCAGACGGGCAACAAATCATGAAGGGAAGTGATTGTGACAGTAAAAATCTCTGCACTTAACAATGTGTTTACTGTGATATTATATATTCAAACGGCCTTTTGTGCAATTTGTGTGCTTATTTTAGTGTTTTGCGTGGCACTATTTTCAAGAGAAATTCACACTGTACAACCAGGTGTAAAGAGTGCAGGGTGACAGAGAAGCTGAAGAATCGAGGCTATTGGTGTGAAAATTAGGAAAGGGTTTTACAGCGTGAAACATGGTGCTCATGCATTTGCAGGGAAGAGTTCTAATGAGGGTGCACGATATTGATATCTCCATAGGAACATCCCAGGATACTGCTAAAAAACCACACTCCTGTGTTTTGTAACATTTGTTTGAATATACAAATTAACTACGGAGGAAAATATGAATGTAATGTGAATAATGCTTGAAAATGTAGAGGTAAATAGATAACTCCATTTGTGTCTCTGGGTGGACGTAAATAATTAGTAGTAATCTAAATATTTAGATGGATGGAAATTACATTTATGGATTACATTTGTAATTTGAATGTATAATTTCTAATTTTAATTTGTAAATTTTTAGCATTGAAAATTGTGTGTTGAAAAGGTGCAACACACAATAGCTGTGTAAACAGCCCTAATATTTACCACATATTGATAAAGTCAATTGATATTTAAATAAAGAAACAATATATCGACTTCTGAAGCCACTTTTGTAATGTATATTCAGTGCTTTCTTCTGCCACAATGATGCAGTGTTGTTATTGTTAACAAAAACTATTAAAACTAGTTTTTGTTAACTGAAATGAAGCCAAAATAAAATAAAATATAGGCTAATTATTAGATGAGAAACTTAAACTTAAAAAAAAAAACTGAAATTAATTGAAATAAAACAAAAGGCCAAAATTACTACAACTAAAACTGAAATCAAAATAAATGAATGCTAAATAGAAATATTAAAAACTGATATAAATAAAAAACGAACATAACAAAATTACAAAAATTTTACAAAAATTTAAATGAAAATAAAAACTAAAAAGATAAAAAAGCTAATATTAAAATCAAAAATATTAATAAATACTACAATAACATAAATGATACTAAAATAGCACTGCGGTGATTTAATGTGATTTGAATTATCATCATTTGGTAGCATTTTCAGCAAATATTGATGTATGCCATTAATTGCTATTATTAAGCTGCATGCATCTGATGTAATTGTTTTACAAATTTGCACAACATATTTTCTCCTACTAGTAAGAAATACAATATTATTGTAGAAGGTTTCTCAGGTCTCAGCATTTCCTCAGAAGAACTTGTGTGTGTGTGTGTGTGTGTGGTTGTGTGGTTGTCTCACCAACAGACTACGCACCCTTGTCATGTTCCTGTCACATCTGGAGCTGAGAAGAAAGATGAGTCCTCACGCAGAATGACACAATGTCTCAATGTGACTGATAGAAAGGTAGAATGTGTCTGCAGCACTGGAGAAATCAATCCTTCCCTTCGTCTCCCCTCTCCCTCTCTTTTCCCTCAAACCTCCCCACCATGATTATATCAAATCTGTTTTATCTGCTCTTTTTATCATTTTTAACTGCAAGTAAGGCAAAGTTCATCTCATTGTCAAAAACTCTCCTTTTGTTCTGTGAAGAGGTGAGCCTGGGTCTATTGTGAATCTGTGTGTGTGTGTGTGTGTGTGTGTGTGTGTGAAACCCGGACAGACGTGCGCAGGCCTCCGGAGGGATTCTTTGTGAAAATGTTGTTGTGTATTTATTTTTTTATGTGTTATGACACTGTTTGGACTGTGCGACTGATTTCATCCCCCGTGAGGCTTTGGGCTTTGTCTGGCTGGATTCGAGGGCGGTAAATAAGTGGTAATGGAAGTGAATGGGAGGGATTTGGGGAGCGCTCTCTGTCATCACTTTAGAAGGTTGTGACCCCTGAGCGCAGTGACACCAAGCTGCTAAATTATTCAGCCGTCGTCTCGCGCGGGGCCTCGGGAGGAGTCGAGGCTCTGATTGCTGGGAGCTGAGTGACTGACATTTGCACATGAAAATCGGCTTGGTTTTCCTCTCCGAACACTGGTGCTGCTTAAGAAAAACAGCGCAAGGCCTCTGCGGGGAGACGCAGGGCAGGGTACTGTAATGACAGCACCCCCATTCAACTACCGCGCGAGGCCTACCAATGAGAACGGCCTCGTGAGATTAGCGCCAAAATCATTTAAAGGCATCTTTCCTATGGATCTGACACTGCTTAGGTCGAACAGCTATTAAACATGCAAATAGCAGCTTTTAATAATGATCATTCTGGTAAAACATCTTTGTCTCCATACATACATGTGCTGGAAATTGCTCAGGTGGTGGCTGAAATCTGGCTTATTTGTATTAATGTTTAAGGAATTTCTTTCGTTCTTAGGCTTAGTCTTATCATCTTATGTCTTATACCTGCATGTTATATGAGAACTATAACTGAGATACAACGATATTCAAATTTTGGCCCGACAAGCTGATATTTATACACTGTTACAGTATAGACTACCTTTCAAAGATTTGGAGTCTGTATGATTTTTAAAAGCAATTAATACTTTTATTCAGCAAAGATACATTAAATTGATTAAAAGTGACAGTAGAGACATTTATAATGTTACAAATTAAATTATGTTCTTTTAAACTTCTATTCATCAAAGAATCCTAAAAAAAAGTATCAGTTTCCACGAAAATGGCAGTACGACTGTTTTCAACATCATTATTAATAAGAAATTAGCATGTTAGAATGGTTTCTAGGATCATGTGACACTGAAGTCTAGAGTAACGACTGTTGAAAATTTTGCTTTGCCATCAAAGGAATAAATTACATTTTAAACTATATTAAAATAATATCTCGTAATAATATTTCACAATATTACATCTTTTTTTTTACTGTATTTATGGTCTTAGAAAAACATTGGTTGTAGGAATGGTAAGATTCACCAATTCGTATCGGTGCATCAGCATAAAAGTTAACGATGCAATGCATCGATTCAAAAAAGTGTGCATCAGCTACAAGTTGATGTATCGTTTCTAACATATTTGCATTGGTAAAAACGGGTTTATTTATATATGATTATTAGTAGATGCGCTATTCTTTTATTATTTAGAAAGTGACCAATAATTTGACCAATATTTTATATGTAGATTGATTTCTTCTCTCTAAACTGTTTCTCAAGCGCGTTCTCTCATCACACTTCAGAGACTGAGGCCTTAGAAGTCAGAAAGCACTTAAGTTAATTTATCATTTGCTGTCTGTCTGAATCAAAGAAATAAAAGCGAACTATCTGTACCATATTGAATTGCATAGCATCATATTTTTTCCCCATTGCATCGTATTGCATTGTGCTGAATGGAATCGAAATCGGATCGCACAGCATCGTAATAGGGATGAATCGTATCACACCGCATCGGTAGCTGCTTCATATATATCTTTAATGTATCGTATCATTGGCTATGCAAAAAGATGCGTATCACATCAGCCTCAGTTATGGAAATGTACATCCCTAATTGGCTGATTTTGGTTATAGGCTATACTGTCTATAATAAGGTAAGTAATGAATTATAAATATTTTACCAATGTAATACAACAGAAAGTGTTGGAGTGCAATACTGTTGCTATGGTTACCTCCTTAATCACAATTGCTATTTGCAAAGGTCAATTTGGCAGGAGGTGAAAATTAAATTTTTTATTATCATTTGAAATCTTATTGAAATGTTCTATACGTAAAATAGCATCAAACTGGTCTAATACTTCATAACATCCCCTCAACAGTTTGTTTTGGCATCTTTTGCGGGGGTTAAAGCTTTGATTTGAGAGGTCGGACCCCCCTAAATCCTCTAATAATTTGTAGCTGTTTTAGGTCAGGCTTGAGTTGTAGATAGAGCTGATATTTTACTCCTTCTTCAGGCTTGGGTTTATGCAGCCTGACAGATATTTGCCCATGTATGGATTGATTACCTTTGAGACAAGTCTTCGAATTCAGAGTGTCAGGGTAATGAGACCAAGTCCAATTAGTTAATCCTCTGAGCCAATAATACCGATAGGCAGTTTGTACAGGGTGAAATGTAAGTAAGATGCTGTTATTTGTGTTTTAGCTGCTGTATACTGTAGTTGAGGGATGGCATTTATATGCTATATATCTGTTTAAGATAAAGAAATAGCCTTTTACAGCTACAAGAAAGTTTTTTTTTTTAATATTCATGGCCTTTAGATCAATCTCATCACTTTAGACTGGAGATTCGAATGATGACTTTTGCAAATAAATAACAAGCAGCGCTAACATTTGAGCGAAACACTTTGGATTAGTCTCTGAGTCCTCTAAGAAGATGAATGTGGACTTAACGAGAGAACATGTCGTGCCGCTGCAGACTTTCAGCATGCTTGACCATGTCTCTCTGTTTGAGAGAGGGAAAGCAAGGGATAAGTGGACAGAGAGAGAAAGGTACAAAAGGGAAGGAGAGAGAGAGAGAGAGAGAGAGAGAGAAGGGGGTAAGAAAGAGAGAATGGGTGGAGCGCAAGGCAGATGACAAATTGTGATTAATAAATGTGGTCCGGGACGGCAGTGTGGAACGATGCTTATTAATGGAGAGAATTAGAGTGGCTGTGCAACTCAATCTACACACTGTCACTCTGCATCAGGCACCATGATCAGAGTCTAATGAAACAGCACAACAGAAACACACACACATACAGATTCACCTACCTATAACGTTTCCCCTTCTCTATCGAATACACATACACTGCAAAAATCATTTTTCTCTTATTTCACAATTAAATATCTAAACACAAAGTTTTGAAATGTACATTTTATCTAATTATCATATCATCTTTAGTCATGATTTTATTTAGATCATTTGAATTTAAATTAGAAGCAAAATTGCATTAAATATTCAGATTGTTCTGAGAATGTACCTAGAATCTAATTTTCTTTTTTTTTGTTGTTTATTTTGAGATTTTACATTTACATTAGAAACACTATTGTATATAATATTCAGATTTTTTTCATTGAATATATCTTAAATTATTATTAAGATATATTTTTTATTTAGATATTTTATTTAATTTTATTTTGATAATTTAGCACATATATGGACTGACAATGTAACTGCATTTTATCCTGTTATCATATGTCATCTTTAGACATTATTGTTTTTATTTAGAAAATTTGAATTTACATTAGAAGCTAAATTGCATTGGATATTCAGAATTATTTAGAGAATATATCTTGAATCTTATTTTATGTTTTTTTATTAATATCTGGGGAATCTGGGGAAGTCGTGGCCTAATGGTTACGAATCTAATGGGAATCTAATGGGACTAATGGGAATCTGAGGAAGTCGTGGCCTAAAGGTTGCGAGTTCAAGTCTCGTACCGGCAGGGATTGTAGGTGGGGGGGGTGAATGTACAGCACTCTCTCCCACCTTCAATACCACGACTGAGGGGCCCTTGAGCAAGGCACCGAACCCCCAACTGCTCCCCGGGCGCCGCAGCAAAAAAATGGCTATGGGTGTGTGTTCACGGTGTGTGTGTGTTCACTGCTGTGTGTGTGCACTTTGGATGGGATAAATGCAGAGCACTAATTCCAAGTATGGGTCACCATACTTGGCCACATGTCATGTCACGTCATATTGAGACATTGTGATTGATATTGAGATTTTAAGTTTATATTAGAAGCACAGCTGCAAAAGATATTCAGAATTGCTTTCAGTTAATATATCTTGAATATTTGATATATATATATTCCTATAATTCTTTAGAAATTGATGTTGATAATTTAGATAATAATTATTTTTGTGCTTTTACTGCAAAATAAGACAATAATACTTTTCTTTCTTTCTTTTTTGCAGTATATGGACATATATACTGACACTGTCACTGAACTTTAACCCCTTTTTCTGAATTTACCTGACATTTTTTTTCCCAGATTTGCATACAAAAAGCAAACTCTCCATGACATGAACCAGCATCTGGTAATTACATCCTTTCATGCACATTCACTGTACTGTATGAATGCCAAAGTGAATCAATTTCCTTGTTCCTGAAACAATGTGAAAGTCCAAAAGGCATTTGTTTCAGCACCTTGTGATGTTTTATTAATCTTTTTCCAACACCATAACCCTCAAAGGCACTGATCTAGGCTGTTATATTTTAGATCAAGATCCATTCTTTTCCTCCGGGGCAAAGGTCAGGTCACCTCTCCTTTGACCATTTGGGAGACTTTGTCAATATTTCCTGTTTAACTGAGCGTTAATTCATGTCCTAATTTCTTTTTTACTGCCCAGTGGTAATCTCGTTATCCAAAATTGAACATAAATAAAGACGTATAAATCATTCTCCACACCTACTCAGTGACACGTGTGGATCTATGCACAGAATCCGTTTTTCAATAAGTGTCACAGCGACTCTTGTGGGATCTTGTGTCTGCTAATGATTAGTGAGTCTGTATGTGTTCATGTGTAGAACACTTGTGGTTCTCTTGTTATTTTCCATCAATTCAGTGTTTAAATACAGATAATGAAGTGATTTCTTTTAAAAAGCATCAGAATGCACTTACTAGGTCTGTAGTATATAATATGCATACTGTGCACACAAAGCAAATTTTATGTATGCATGGAATAACTACTAAATTTTCCAAACTGTACATTGAACATCAGAGAACACTGTATGGAATATGTATCCCACAATGCAATGTGCTCCACCTTCCATTTCCACCAGAGATATTTTTTAAAGCAATTCTGACTTTACACCTCACAAATGTAAACTTATATTTCACAATGACTTATATTTATCATTGCATAATGCACTACATGGTTAACTTGTGACGTGATTCTCTTGCAGATTGAATACAAAGAGAGACCTTGGAGGTGAACATCCACTGGATCACGCTGTCCCCGTCTCTTTTTCATACTCAATCTATAGTGCCGTACCAGCCTGCTTGATCTGACACACACAATATTTCCACAGCACTGTGTGGTAAGAATAGAACTACGTTTTGTTCCAAGAAAACTGTCCAGATGCTGCTTCCCCAGTGCCATTCAATACAACTCTCGACAGCTGTACATCAAGCAACAGTCGATGAGAGCCAAACAGAGATCTACAGACGCATGATATGAAACAACCATCAACAGTTTCTTGAGTCACCATCAGTGGTAGAAAAAGGTACATCACCTAAAGGCTAAAAATGAGTCAGATGCAACAATTCTCAAGCCTAGCTTAGTGCATGACAACAACAAAAAATGACAAAAGATGGCAGTGGATTTTAAAGGGGTCATATGATGCGATTTCAATTTTTCCTTTCTCTTTGGAGTGTTACAAGCTCTTGGTGCATAAAGAAGATCTGTAAAGTTGCAAAGACTAAAGTCTCAAATCCAAAGAGATATTCTTTATTGTGTTTTTTTTACTTTAAACCGCATAAACACATTTCATTACACCAAATACACAAAATAATGTTCTTTTTAGCAGCATCATATGACCCCTTTAATAAAGATTTTTGACCAAAATTGTAGCTGTGGGGTAAACTGTGCCAGATGCTTTGGGGATAGGCTGTGCCATTGGCTCAACTAAGCAGCTTAAGAGCTTCTCCTCCAAAAACAGTATTGACACAACTTACTCCGCTCTCCCCTACATGACAGGAGAAAGAGAAAAGAGAGACAGAATGGTGAAACGAGACCTGAAAAGAAGAGCGAATGAAAGACAGCTCAGAGACATGTGCATTTTTTAATATTAATCATCTCAGTAATATTTTAACAGCCACTAAAAATCCAATTCTCACTATATTGCCTATGTCTCCTGGCAATGATTATACACCCATTGTGGTTAAACCCGCAGTGTGTGTGTGTGTGTGTGTATTTCTAATGGAAGAGACTGACTGACACACAAGGTGGGAGTGACACAGTGTTTAACTCAACACTGTAACACACACTTCTTACTTGAGGAGCATCTTCCGCAGCTTTCTCTCCAGGCTGTTCTTTTCTCTGTCGACTTCTTTCGTTCTTCTCTCTTCTGGCACTGGTCATATCGGAGAAAGAGGTGCAGAGAGGGGTGGCCGAGAAAAAAAAAAGCTGTCAATATGTATTCCCCCCACTACTACCTCCACCATTAAATATTAAAAATGCAGATGTGTGATTAATCCTGACAGGGAGGCAGACTGGATGAGTTACACTGAATTCTCAATGGATCTGCTACCAGACCCAATATTTAAACACTGGTAGCATTAGCCTTCAAACTGACTGCAAGGTGATGCTATGCAAACTCTTAATGAAAGTGTTAATTTAGCCTATTTTATCGGTGATGAGTCAGTTTTAATGTTGTATTGACATTTTTTTTTAATTCATCATAATAGGCCTATTTGTCAGCTATTCTAGGTCTATACAATATATTTGTTAGTTTGTTAATAGATAGATAGATAGATAGATAGAAAGAGAGCGAGGGAGGGAGAGCACAATGGTCTCAGTGTCCTTCACTAATGAGCTCTGAAAGCTAGAGAAACTGAGCCACACACACAATGGCCTTGAAAAATCACAGTGCTCCATCTTTAACCCAAACAGATAGAGATGCTTCACCCAGTCATTTTTTTCTGTCGTCCACAAGAGCTTTTTTGTTAATAGAATGGCTTCTTTTTAAAAGCATTAGTCAACAGGCTGTTGACATGATAAACGATTAACATTTACACCACTTTCCCCCATTAAATGATGATTAAGTTGGAAAAACACAGCGGCTGTGTCTAAAAACCACAGCCAGTGAGAGGAGCGAGGATGAGATGAGATGGGATGAGATGGGATGGGATGGGATGGATGGAGGGAGGGAGGAGTCGACCGGATGGAGGAGTGAGGGGACAGTGTGAGTGTGTGTGTGTGTGGAGTGTGAAAATCTCACAGGTGTCGGAGTCAGAAGTCCAGCGCTGTTGCTGTTTTATTATTTCTCTCGACAAAACGAACGACAAAAGCGGAAGTTTCACGCACGCGTGCAGTCAGTAACGGTCCGAGGAATAAATAAGTGATAGTCGCAACTCAATTAAGTTAACTCACCTTATTTGAAAAGCATTTAAATCGTTATTCTGCGATTCAGTCTGTTGCTGAAGTAAAGAGAGGAGTCTTCGTCTGCTGAAGATGCATATGAATTACATTCACCTTTAATTTGTTCCGGAACTCAGCGAATGTAAGGACAGACAACAGAGGACGATTTTTAATCCTAAAGATCTTCCATAAACACCGAAGTGAAGGTAAGTGTCTATTTAATGCCTTTTTGGTGTAGCCTACTTGAAGTTGCGCACTTGTGTCATACTTTCACAGCGTGCTTCAATGAATGTATAAAAAAATATATTTTTTTATGGTATTAATTTAATTATTTGTTTATTTGTGCATATTTAAAAACGCCAGTTGGCCTCTTCAGTGGTCATTATGATAAAATAAATACAAATAATTATAATAATAAATAAACAAACAAATAAATAAAAATAATAATAATATAAAATTACAGATGTTTGGGATACATTTAGGATTTTGCAAGAAATAACGAAAGAAAACTTTCTGCATGTTTAATTTAGGATAAAACTGGTCATATGGAAATAAATTTGAGTGTGTGTTATATATATTTATATAAACAAAATATAGCCCTCACAAATTTTCCTTATTGTCTTTTCATGTTTTTCTCTCCTCCAGTTCTATTTCTGTGGAATTTTCCCAGTCCTGCCAGAGCGACTACAGGGGTCTTCCATATGTCCCTGAAAAATTAATAATAATATTCTGTAGGATCAATAGATTGTGGCTCATCAGGTTTCGATGCAGGGCGTTGGACAAATTTCATTGTACAGGATCAGTTTATTTTGAAACGTGGAACACTGGATGACAGATTGTTTTGCCACATCTGTCAGGTGTTTGGTTGGACTTAATTTGAATTTTGTTTTGCAAGCAGATAACTGTGATTTCATCTAGCCTTTCATGAACTGAATTTTGCAATTGCTCAATTGCACATCTTTTGTTAGGTGGACAATACCTTTGAAGTGGAAAAACCAAAAACAGTTCGTTGTTGTTCACTTATGCAAAAGAAAACCTCAAAGCATCTTCTGTGTTTTAGAGAATTCACTGTATATTTAATGCTAACAAACAAGGGGATGAATGAAAAGATTTGTATTGTTATTAGCAAAGAAATTCCAACACTTTAAAAATACTGTATTGCATTGTATTGCAAGTATTTCCATATATTAGGTGACCAAGAGCCACCTTGTGTTTCTGTAATCATCTTGTATTCTTTTCCGTGCCACACCTTTGTGTTGCAGCCACCACTGTCCCTATTCGTTCTTCCAGATCTTCCTGTCGCTCTCCACTCGGTCCTACCACTAGTCCCATCACACCCTCTCCTTTCTGTATGCTCTACGCTCTTCTTAGTCTCCTTGTCTCATCCATAAATTCATCTTCTATCCTTCTCCCCACTGGCTTCATTGCTCAGTAGATATCTGTGGCTCTTTGGCTGTTCTTTTGTACCCAAACCCACATTTGCTTTCACACTTGAGCGAGTTTTTCTCTAACTTTCACACTGGCGGGCAACATTCCACCTAAAGGAGAGGAGGACTTTCTAACGCTTGCTGCCTCCCGGCTCAGCCGTCGCAAGCGTGTCATAGGAGCGGCCGTGGGTGTGGCCATGGTTCTGATTCTCCTGGTCACCATCCCTTTACTGGTCCACAGCACTAAAGGAGGAGGAGCCGGCAATGCGGGAAGTCATTATGAAATGTTAGGAAGTTGTCGGATGGTTTGTGACCCCTACACCACATCTCACGGCCAGGAGCTAACGGCTGTTTCACCCGCACCTCCTGATTTTCCAAACCGGAAAGGGAAGTCTGGGTATCGGGGATCTCCGGGAATCCCAGGACCACAAGGACCACCTGGAGAGCC
This sequence comes from Sinocyclocheilus rhinocerous, assembly GCF_001515625.1. Classification (NCBI taxonomy): domain Eukaryota; kingdom Metazoa; phylum Chordata; class Actinopteri; order Cypriniformes; family Cyprinidae; genus Sinocyclocheilus; species Sinocyclocheilus rhinocerous. Next base: position 1,781,361 of record NW_015647095.1, read on the forward strand.
TGGAAAGCCAGGTCCACAAGGGCCCCCAGGTCCTGGGCCTGGCGGTTACGTGCCGTCATTCTACAGCCCTAAGATTGCGTTTTACGCAGGCCTGCGCAAGCAACATGAAGGCACTGATGTGCTCAAGTTTGATGATGTGGTGACCAATGTTGGCAACTACTATGAACCCAGCACTGGAAAATTCACATGCCCTCTACCTGGTATCTACTTCTTCACATACCATGTCCTGATGAGAGGAGGAGATGGGACCAGTATGTGGGCGGACCTCAAGAAGAACGGACAGGTAAGAATTTATCATTGTTTGTGGTTGAAATGAAATCTTTGGCTCAAGGATAGTTCACCCCAAAATTTAAAATGATGTAATAATTTACCCTCATATCATACCAAAGCCTGTATGACTTACTTTCTTCTGCAACACAAAAGATATTTTCAAGAATATTTCACCTGATTGAAGTCAATGGGGTCCAAAACAACATCTAACCTCATTAACTTTCATTACAAAAAAAAAACTTGTTTTTTTAATATCATCTTTGTGTTCTACAGAAGAAAAACATGCATACAGGTTTATAATGACATGAGGGTGAGTAAATGATGAAAGAATTGCATTTTTGCGGCTTTATTATAGACATTGTGTGTGCAGTCAAATGTAGGAAGTAGTTTCTCCCTGCCTCAGTTCACCACTAAGGTCAATTTCATTTAGAAGAGTCAGAATAGTTGGATTATGAGCTTTTGTTCTTATTAAAATTTCTATTAAATTATATAATTGATTACCATCGCACTAAATATGATGGAAGCAAATTGGACGTAGATGTATTGCTTTGCAAGGCTGACCAGGAGAAGACTAAAAGGAAAATTGTGACATTAATATCTTATCTGTGTGTCCAAACTATCTCAGCTGCATTGCCATAGGTTTTGACAATTTAATAACATCATATTTACATCTCACTCATCACCTAAAAATGTGTTATACGACTCAGCAGCCAGAGCTGTCATGGTGTGGTCTACTGCCAGTTAAATAATGAATGTACAAAAAATTAACAGTTTCCACATTCAGCCATTCATTCCCTCGACATTAATTAAATACTGAAGGCAGGAAATGAGCGAGACAAGAAAAGGTTTATCTGTAGTGCTTTTAAGTGACTGTATGACCTTTGTAGATCAAAACACACTCTTGGACCTTTTTATTTGACAGGCAATCGTAACATATTCTTTTATGAACAGTTTTACGCAAGCACACTATAAAATGTTTATTTGTATTTCACTGTGCAATGAAAGCCTGGTGTTATGTTGTAAAAAAAACAACAACAAAAAAACGCTGGCTTAATACAGTGGACCACCTGTAAAAGTGATTAGAGTCATAGTAGATTAAATTGGTCCAACTGGTACAGTTTTGTATTGTCATGCAAGTCTGCTTCCACTGTTAAATCATTCATAACTCTTAGACTGAATCCTCTGCACGCTGTACGTGCCCCCTTCTATTGCATGTTCATTGATTGCTCATTAATTATCTTTGCGGTCCACTCAATTACGTCCATTTCGAGCACATCAGGTGGCACTGCTTTACTCCTCTGTAGGGCCTGAAATGTAATAGTGGAATGTGTGGGTTAACTGCTCACTACACCAAATAAACTGCAAATGGAATGATACTTCCCCAAGCACCTAAAATACAGTCAGCAGTCCATTTGTGACACAAGTCACAATTTTTGTAGCCTTTAAGATTTTAAAGAGTTCATTGCATGCAGATTTGTGCAGCTACCGAAAGTACAGAGCATGTAAAAGTGAAAAGGATGCTAGATTTTTTGACAGATGCTGAGAGACTGGAATTCTCAGAAGTGTCATCTGAAAGCAGACAATGGTCCGTTGGGATTAGGAGGTTTATGTTCATTTGTAAAAGGTTATTTTTGAATGCTGACAAAATGATGTTCAAACAGTCATGTCTATTGAATATTATAGGCCAGTTCGCAAACACAGAGTACACAGAAATTCAAAGGTTTTGGAGTAGAGAATTGTGCAGTTTTACTCAAGACTGGACGTAGACTATTCTACAAAAATAGATATATGGGTGTTTTAGGTAAGTCTTTTAGGTAATTTTTTTTATTAAAACATATTTTCTCATTTTGTTTTTGTTATAGCTTATGAAGCAGAGCTTCCTGATTACTCATTAAAAGACTGTAATTTCAAATCAAACTGCTACATGAAAAAAAACAGCTTCACAAACAATTGTCCTTTTAAACATTGCTACACCAATAGAAGTGATTATGAGTGATTTATTGATTCAAAAACATGAATTCATTCAGAAATGAATCTTAGGAGTAAGTTCAAATATTTTTTGAAAAGTTCAAAAACCCATTTTGGTAAGTCACTGAAATAAACTTTTTTTTTTTTTTCAGAACAAAAAAAAATCATAATCTTTATTATTAGAAAAAAAATGTAATTAATTATGATTTTAAAAAAGACTAAAATGCCTTTATGTATAGATTTTATTGATTTAACCTTGGCCCAGATCCAGATGTTTTCAACATTAAAATATGAAAATCCATCCTAAAAATATTACGTTTTTAGACCTATGACCTAAACTAAGCTTGAAATAGTCATTTTAAATAATTTTAATGTTTATATTATAATTTGGACATTGTTATTAGATGAATTAATTAAATTAGTGAGAAGAGTGTTTTAAAGGGAATTCAATTTAAGCCCACATTAACAAAAGTGACTATCATTGAAGAAACACTCACAAATATGTAATTTTACAGGAGAAACTGTAAAGGAACAACACCAAAATGGAAAAAGTAAGCAATGAAATATATCATAGTTTTTATCCTTCATCTTGAAAACACGTTTTGACACAGTCATCTCGCATCTTCATTGTGGAGGCCATGTTTAATATGGCACCCCAGTGGGCGGCCCACAAGCTCAAGTGCACAAGTGAATTGTGAGACAGGCTGAGAGAAGGACGCAACGGTAGCCATGACAGTTCAGAGTATGGCAGAATCACCCAGGCTGGTTGACAGAAAGATCAGGGGAGGAAAGGAAGATAGATGGCTTAATAGAAAGCTGCAGACAGTGGGCAGAGAGACGAGACTTCTGGGAGGCTTATACGCACGGACAAATGTGAATACAGAGCCACAGACAGATGGAGAAGCGCCAAACATGTCATGGTTTGACAGGTTAACAAGGCGTCTTAAAGATAAAAAGACCAGATCCTGACATTAGCATTTGTTTGCTAATTATGATTGTCTGTGAATGTTAGGGTGCTAATTAAGAGAAAAAAGGATCTCAGGTATCCTCTAGAGTGTGGCATGCGTGTTGCCGTACCTGGTTGCGGGCCCGTGTGACCATCTGGCTGATCATTGTCTGTGCGCTGGTTTTGACAGCTAGTGAAAGCTGGTCTCTTGATACCGACTGGTGCGGTTGTGACGGTCTGCTCATTGTCGAACCTCAGACGTGTGAGGCTAAAGTGTTCCAGGAGTGTCACTGTTGAATGGTCTGTGAGTTAGCGCCCTTTGGTACCTCCTGAAATGGAAATGATGTAGGTGGATAATCATGGAAAAGTCACAGGTCAGCAGGACTGAAAACTAAAGAAACGTTGATATAATTTAAATCTTTTCTTATAGGATGAAGATTCAATTACAGGTAGTTTTCTTGATTTTAGAGGAAAACAATTAAAAGAATAGAGTATATTCAATTTTTACTATGCTTCTTTAATTACTTTTTTCCTATGTATTTTTTTAAAGGTCAAAATTTGACTTCACTATTTTGGGTTTGTCACACAGACTTTTTAACTTCCCCTTTATGTTTAATTTTTTAAAACGTGTTAAGAGAGGGAAGTTTTACATAAAAAGTCAAATAGAATTTGTAATTACATTGAAATTAAAATTTTAATTGACAATGTTTATAGTGTACTGTACATATAACAAAGAAATATATATAATTTACATATATATATATATATATATATATATATATATACTTCAAAAAGTTCTTGTCATTTTTCTGTTCTGCCTAATTAAATATTAACAAATATTATTTGTAAAATAATTTTAGAGAAAAATTGAGGCTTTCGAACGATGTTAAATGGTTTATGATGGAAATTTTAATTCAGAAACAATCCATTTCTTTTTTTTTTTGTATAAATATAAAATTAATTGTCTGCTTACTTATAGGCTATGTTTTGTTTTTCCACACCACAAACCCACTTAAATTGTTTATTGATTGTTTATTCCAAGATATGTGGTTTTTAGATGATAAAATGCAGTTTGAAGAAGGTAAACGTTTCAAGGTTTTTAAAACATGCCACTAATTAAAGAGTGGCCCATATTTCACTGGCTTTTAGTTTAGGACTAGTACATTTTTGTTTATTTGTACTTAAACTCTACCAATATATCATAGTAGATGAATATGTAATTTTTTTTTACAATAATCCATTTGTTGAGTAACAGATGGAAAGGATTAGTGCTGTGATCTTAATAGTGCCTTCTTCAATATTTAATGAGGTCATCTTCATTTTTCTTGTAATTAAGTTGGTGTAATGCCCACTGAAGGAGATTCATAATGAAATTTCATCATTATACATTTAGCTACTGTATCACAGCATCTGGGAAATCTCATACAAGAAAAGATTTTAACTTGTCATATCCCATCCTCAAAAGTCCCAGTGCCATTAGGGTCAAAAATCGCACATCTTTTAATAATAGCTTCTAATTTTTATGCTGTAGAAGTCAGATAACCTCCACCGTCTGATGGAATAACTGCATAAAGATCTATAAACATATGGAGAGATTTGTTAAAAAGATTTGATGCTTCTAGCGTTATTGGTGGCGTTTTATTGTGCTTGTTGAATAATGGTTTGTTTGCCTTAATGCTAATGTGAGTCAAAATATGTCATCTCTGATTTAGCATCTACATGCTTCTTCCTCATCACTAACGTACCGTGTGCTGTTAATCTTTTAATTTATGGTCCCTCATGTAGGTTCCCAAACCCTCAGTCTAAACCTCTGTTCAAAGTAGACTAATCTACACTCCGTCTGCTCTGTTGCTTAATCGTTCCACCATTTCTTTTTCTCCTTTTTCACCTGTCACACGCTCTTTTAATAGACCTCCAAAAGGTCGAGCTCTTTCACACGCTAGTGTTAAAAATGCCATCGCCTGTCTGTTAATGACCAGTACCTGCTCTAATAAATGTCTCCCGGTGCACTGACATGTACATAGTCCAGTAGAAATATAATGAGTGTCTTTGGTCGTCTCTAATTGTGGTGATCCCTAATTGCACGGCCTCTAATTGCCAAATAGTTTTAAGGGAAATGGTATAAACTGATTAAAAATTTGTCAAATGGAATGCATAGGTGACACCCTTATTATTTTTAAATGGGGTCAGTTGTTAAAGGGATGGTTCACCTAAAAATGACAATTCTGACATTGTGTATTCACACATGTATGATAGGTGTTTTTTTGACAGTCAATGGGGACCAATTTACCAGTTGCATCTTCTTTCATGTTATACTGGTTTTAAAGGAGACATATTATGCCCCTTTTTACAATATGCAATATAAGTCTCTGGTGTCGCCAGAATGTGTCTGTGAAGTTTCAGCTCAAAATACCCCACAGATCATTTATTATATCATTTTGAAAATGCCTATTTTGAGTGGAAGCAAAACACGCTGTTTTTCGGGCCTGTCTCTTTAAATGCAAATGAGCTGCCGCTCCCCGCCCCCTTTTCCAGAACAGAGCTGCGCCATTACAGCTCGTACCTGCTGAAAACATCTGTTTTGGTTCTGATTATCATGTTTATCACGCTGAAATCATGCGTTTTAAACCATATTAGTTTAAGTTTTCATTCACACACAAGTTGACGTTAAAAACACACATGAGTTACAAAAACAGTCGGTTATGTCTGTGAAGGTAAACTGCTTGGGAAATAAATCTTTTATTTATTTTTATTTTAGATCTAAATAGTGTTCTGTGCTCATCTGTGCAGCCAAAGACAGAACAGTTAGCATGTTTTGCTCAAACTTTTGCCATGGTATTAGAGCTGGTACACCGTTGTCGCTTGCGAAATCACAATGAGGGTGCCGTGGGTGGAAACTTACAGATTAAGGGGCGGTATATTATAATGAGATCCCTTTGCCACGTCACCAAAGGAGCGAAATCAGACGCGCTAGTTTTCTCAGACGCTTGTAGAAAAAGGCTTACCAAAACAAAGTTACTGGGTTAATCTTTTTCACGTTTCCTTGGTTGGTAGATGCTTGTTGCCTGATTATAGCACTTAAAACCTGGAAAAGTCAGGTTTTCATGATATGTCACCTTTAAATAACATGAGGGTGAGTTAATGATATGAGAATTTACATTTTAGGTGAACTAACCCTTTAACCAGTTGATTATATCATACAGCGATGTTCACAGAGCCTGTAACCGGTGTTATAGTGCACACTTGGACCATTAGTATGCAATGCCACACTCATACAGTATGCCAATTAAGCATAACTCTCTGAAGAAGCGAACCAAATTTTATTCTCCCTTTGAAGCAAAACGGAGCTATTCAATAAATGTTCCATTTTTTTTTTTGCTTTAGTCTTTTCCCTCCCCTCGCGTGTGCTAGGTCCCTTAGGTAAGTTTAAGAGCTAGTTTTCTATTGTCTCCGCTCTAAGAGGTCTGTATATCACGGAGAATGAATCCTGTCAGTTTTATTACCGCTGGAGCACGGCACCACTGATAAAAACAAGACTTCATATACCCTTGCATCTCACAAAATAGCCTTGCTTGATCAGTCTGTTACCCGAACCTCCCCCTCCTATTTTCTCCTTCAACCCTTGTCTTTCTCCTCGGCTCTGGTTATGTCGAAAACACCGCCCCCCTCCATCCTTCCCCTCCCTGTAATGAAAAGGCCTGGCAGAACAAGCCCTCAGCAGGCCCGAGGGTCCCTGCTCAAGTCAGCGTGGCGTTTCACAAGTAGTCGGCTCCCATGTCAATATCCATCTCCAGTGCAGTCAACAGTAATCCCTCTCCCTCCAAGACAAGCTTTCATATCACTTATATTTGATAAATGCTGGGAAGCATCTAACAAGCGCGCTTTGCGGGAGATGCCTAAACCTCGGCCGCTCAGATTCGGTGTAACTGATCCCAAAAATACAAGACGAGAATCAATGGAAGCGAAGAAAGGTCTTAAATGGTCTTCGCCGATGTCTGCTAATTAAAGTGACCGCTCGCGTTGTCGTATCGAACACGGAGGTATGCCGGAGGGAGAGACTGCCCCTTTGCCCACTTAGCCAAAATAATGAGGAGAATGACATACACTGTGCGTCGATAGGGAGAAGAGGCCAGGCCGTCACTGTCAGACGTGGAATGATTTGCATGCCATATTGACCTGCTCAATTTTACAGTCTTTTTTGATCTTGATGATACTTCAGTTTTCTTAAGTCATTGTGGCAGTGCAGTAAAAATAATTCAGGTATGGCATACTTTGATTTGTACTATAAAGAAAACCTCATTGTTGCACTGATTGGTATTCAGTCACACATACCAATGACAGCGTTCACCCACTCAATATTTAGATTATTGACCGGTCCTCTGTGTGGATTACTGTATCACAGAGAGTGGCTGTTAGATCTGGATGTGAGAGATTGTTTAGTTGTTTCTGTAGTCTTTTTTTATATGAGATAATAGTTGGAAAAGGGGTTTCTCAAGGGACTGGCAACCCATCACAACTGTTTGACGCAGGCTGCACAGGGATAAGGCAAAAATGCTGTTCACATCACACATCAACACAATGAATATCTTCAGGTGAAATAATATGATTTTTAACACATTTAAACGTTTAGCTGTATTAGAGTTTCCATGATCAATTTTTAGAATGATATTCACACAATATCTTCATTTAATAACTGTTTAAAATTACAGATATATATTATGCACAGATGAATGGCACCATTTGTTGAGTTGTTTAAAAGTAGGGCCCAACAACTCAGAGTTACTCAGAGGTTGGGTAACTTATTTTGTATTTTTTTTTTTTTTTTGGATAATTATTATTTAAAAGAGTAATATATGTGACCATTTAAATAGCAAAAACGGCATTATTATTATTATTAGTAGTAGTAGTATAGTATATTTATGATGATTTTTTAAAAATATATTTAATTTATTATAATTAAAATAATAAATAATAATTATATTAATTATTAAAAATGAAAATATATTTACATATTTACATTGAAATATAAACAAAATTGTATTATTATTATTATTACTATGATTTTATTAATATATTTAATTTATTATAATTAATATGGTTAATAATATTTATAATAATTACTATTATTATAATTATTTTTATTAAAACCTTCATAATGAGTATTTTTACTATTATTATTAATGATATTCACAGTGAATGTTATGCCTTTTATTGTTGTAAGACAAAATAAATAGCTTAAAAATCAATTCTACATATCAATTATTAAACACATAAAATAACTGATGTAAATGCAATATCGGTTGATCACTGCTCATTAATTTTTAAGCTGCATGTCTCTACAAGGCTTGTGAAAATTTGCAAGCGTTTTTTTTTTTTTTTTCAAATTGCAAATGACAAATATCTATCACTGCTATGCAAAATCAATTTAAAACTGATATATTTGTCCTGCAGTGCTGCGTTGTAAACCTCCCTAACATCATTATACAGATTGGTATTCAATAAAGCATCTAAATGGCGGTAGTCTCCACTCAGGACATTGTGCGGATGTTGACAGTATCGTGATGGTAATGGAGTGGGGTTATTAGATTATGGATATGGGAAGGAGTTTATCTCTGTCTGGGGTCAGTGTGTTTTATGTGGGCTGTGGTTGTGGGTGTTTCTCAAGGGAATAACACACCCAATAAAACAAGAGCTTGCATTTGAGTGAGTGAGTGATGGCATGTTGTATGAGGATGTTTACTGACACCATGCATATCATTGCATTTTTTTCCAACGATAGACTCGCTCCATATGTTTAGGAAACCTGACAGAGATTGAGTGGCTATAACACGGCCGAGCAAAATGCCTGACAATCACTGTCTGTCATCTGACACCTGTCTGCTAAAACATTACCTGTTTTTTTTCCATTTAGAATTCTTGAGCATAGATCAGATACTAAGAAATGATGTCTAAATCACATTGCAAGGATATAGAACTATAATGCGGTATATTTGTGTCTGTTTTATCACAGGTCTTGGACCTTTTTAATTGTATCTCTATGCAGGAATGTACGTCTGCCTGACCACATGACTAATCTCAATTTAAAATGTTAACAAACAAGTTTCAGATCCACTGCTGGGAGTCAATACAGCTGATCTCTCGAGCAGAATTTAAATGAGTCCGTGTCTAGTAAACAGTCTCATTCTGTGATACGTGCTCTTGCGATTAAATTCAACAGGTCAGTAAAGGAAGGGCTATAGTTTTAGCATCACCCATATAGGTCTAGCTACACGATACAGTAGATAAATAGAGGAGAATATGACTGCTTTCGCAATTGAGGTGAAGGTCAGCAGGTTATCTGCAGCCCCATCCATTTAACCCGGCCAGCCCTGGTTAGAGTATCATTTAATAATGACTCCATTCCATTGCTATAGAGATGATAAAACAAGGCCTCTTTCATGTCAAGAGAGCATCTGTATGTTGAGATATGGCTAGTGCAGTATTTTCATACCTTTCTTTTTTTTAGGATTGAGAACCTCAACAGCCCCATCAGCACAACTTTATCTTTAAGTTGTTTAATGTAGCATTATTCTTAATATTAATTCATATGAATAATATGTAACATTAATATATAATTCATATTAATTATTTAATCTAATAAGTCATGTTTATAAAATGTATTACAATAAAAATGCGTTCACTTCAAAGGAACTGGAAAACCTATGAAATCAACTACAATTAATTATTTTTGCATATTTGTTTAATTAAAAAAAAAAATTAATTAATACATTTATTATTTTTTATATATGTTATATAAGCTGGAAATGGTGTTATAGTGGTTTGTGCACTTATTTAAGAAAGCAAGCATCTGGAAAAAAATATCAAACTTTGTTTTTTTTCATAAAAAGGATTATGAAAAGATTGTGAAATCAGTTACAATTCATTATTTGTGTCTATTTAATTTAAAATTGTAATTATTATTATATTTATTATTATTTTAATAATTTCAAAAAATACTTGTTAATATTATTCATTAGCTCATAACATGATTATTTTTCTATAGTTCCATTTCTCTATTTTAACAAAATGAAATGTAGTAAGTCGTTTTTGGAATCTGGATAAAATCTTTTTTTTTTTTTTTCCTTCAAATGAAACGAATTATAAAATGATAATGAAATAAATTATAATTCATTATTTTTGTCTATTAATTAATTTTTTATTTTAATTATTAATTATTCGTTTTATTATTATTAATATGAAAAAAATATGAAATTATTTATTTGTTATAATATTAAATGTATCTATACATTTTTAAATTTCTATTCATTTTTTAACACATTTAAAAACATTTAAAAAGTATACCTATTAATTTCTTCTTTCATATATGATAGTGAAAAAGTCACTGAATGCAGCCTATGCTTATTTATAATAAATTCCACTGCCTGAAGTTGTTGCATATCATATCAAACGAACAAAATGACCCAGTTTTACCATGATCCATCTGTATCATCTATAATCTGTTCTTATTGCAATGTTCAGATCTTGCTTCTTGAATATGTTTAAGTGAAAACAATTATTAGAGTGGCTATTGCAATGTCACACTTCATGTTATTGTGCTTTAGGTAAGTTTTGCGGTTTGGTCTAATGATTATTACTAAATGATTATGAATACATTTCAGTTTCATTCAAGTATGCTGGAATATTGAGAATCTGCTCGGTGTCCTTCCTCTAACCGTGGCTTCATTTCTCTGGTGTGTGACAGGTGAGAGCCAGCGCTATCGCCCAGGACGCTGATCAGAATTATGACTACGCCTCCAACAGTGTGATCCTGCATTTAGACGTGGGAGATGAGGTCTGTGTGCAGCTGGACGGAGGGAAAGTCCACGGTGGAAACACCAACAAATACAGCACGTTCTCTGGCTTCCTCATCTATGCTGACTGACCTGCTCTACACACTCAGATGTACTGTGTATGAACACACACACACACACACACACACACTCATACAGTTACGTACACACACCGAACAGGCTTGAAAGAAATAGACGTGGTTTATATGGAGCAGAAGGGCTTCACAGACATAACGGCAACCAATTCCTTTCATAAAGCAAGAGGATTTCTGACACGCTGTTTGTATGTGTGTAAATTAGAACTATCTTACATTATACACTACTCTCAAACCTAAATTAAAATGCATATACATATATGTCTATATCTATCCTGGACGGTGACGCACTCATATTTTCATGTGTACTTGTTAGTGTATTTGTCTCCATTTTGTGTGTCAATCAAAACCAGAGATTCAGACTCACTAGTCAACATGCTTTATGGTGAACTGAGCTGCATTTACACATGGCTGGACTTGAAAGAAAATCAGTGCGTAAATGTACTTTTCACTCAGTAGACGCAGCCGTAGCGCGATACGGGAACGTATATATGCGTGCGCACATGTCGCAGGGCTAGTGATTAATCTAAGTCCTCTTGTTCCATTCATTTGACTTAAAGTGACTGCTTTCGTTGTCTTTGTGGAATTGCAAGGAGTGTAATTGCACACACAATGACTCACTACAACCAAACAGTCGAAGTAATCTGGGCCGGACCGGAACATGAATATATTGATTTAGGCTGATGAGACTCTTCAATAATCACACAAATAAATGAAATTATTAGTACTTTTTAAAAGGGAGGATGTTGTTCCCTTGTGTAAGTCTAATAAAAGATATTACAATGTAAAACTTTGAAATCAAGATGAAAATGTTACTCTCTTGACAAGGAAGTACATTTTATATCATACCAGCATTATGTTACAGAATTATTTATACAGAAATTGTAGATTTATTGATTTATTTTATTTTAATAGATGAGCAAAATTGTATTTTGCCATTAAAAGAGAATATATTTAAAATGTAACATTTCAACATCACATTTAGGAAAAGCAACATGGTGGACAATACCTTTGTATGTATTATATTTTAGAATATGTTTTTATGAACGTTACAAATGCATAAATCAAGCTCCATACATTTAGCTGTAATATCAAGCCCAGTAAGGTTGATATTTCATTTTAAAAACTCATAATATAAAAAAAAGGCCTAACGTTTGAATGCTAAATCTGAAAAATCTTTGTACCTAAACTTTTTTTTTTTTTTAATTCTGGACTTTTAGTACAGATTCATAACCTGTATTGAACATTTTTTTCTGTGAAATACAGCACGAAGGAGTTGTTGATCTAAGTCAAGCCATGTGGAAATACCCTGATACAAATATACAAATAACATGTCAAAAGCATTCCCTATTCATAAACAATTCAATAATAAATAATATTCAAATATCTCTGCCTCATTTTATGTAACATTTGTACAGCTGACCATACAAAACTTTGCATGTTAGGTGGTTTGAAATCAGAGCAAACATTTTCCACTTTTTTGACAAGAAAGTACACATTTAATATCCTATAAGCATTATATTATAGAATTATTTATACAGAGATTGTAGATTTATTTATTTTCACTTTAAGTGAAAGTAGGTGAGTAAATTTACATTTCTAAGAAATTATTATTATTAATTTTTTTTTGGCTATCAAAAGAGCAACATTGCATTTAAGAGAAGGAACATTGTGGTCAATACACTTTCACAGTGATCAATATTATGTTTTCAAATAAGTTATACATTAAAAAATCAAGCTCTATATATTTTCCTGTGACATCAAGCCCAGTAAGGTTGCTATTTTAGAACAAATCCTAAATAATAAAAAGGCTAAATGATTGAATGATAAATCTGACAATAATGTGTCCTTAAACATTTTAAATGCAAACTAAATTTAAACTTTACTTTTTAGTACAGATTCATGTGCTGTATTGAAAAATACAGCATGAAGTAGTTATTGATACAAGTCAAGCCATGCGCAAATAAAGTGATAACATCAAAAAGCATTCCCTATTCATAAATGGTTCAATAATAAATATTATTCAAATATTTCTCCCTCATTTTTTATACATTTGTACAGCTGACTATACAAAAACCTTGCAACATGTTAGGTGTATACTAAAATAACATTATATATAAATATAGAAAACATTATTTCTGGCATGCATGTTCTCTACTATAAACATTTAAGAATGTGTTTACCAGACAGTATTTCTAATGAATCTTCAGTGTCTTGGAGAGAGAGAGAAAAGAAAAGAAAAACAAGCAAAACAAGAACAACGACATGAACAATACTAGGATTCTACCTGTGCATGTCAGGGCTAAAACGAAGAGAAAATCCTTTAATTAAAAGCGAGAGGTAATGACATTCCGGCCTTAAGGCTTTGGTGAATCTGCAGCCTGTGGGAATATGTGGGGGATCTCAGCGTGTCTGTGGCCAGCCTCCTCGCGCTCTCCTGCCAGATTCCAGTTGAAAGTTAATTGGATGGGGAGAGGTCTGAGACCCATTAGTGATTCCCCTGTCGAATGCAGAGCCACGAGGATCACAGACTCACAAATAGGCAGATTACAATAATCAATACACTTCACTTGCCTCCAACACATTCACACAAGTGCGCGCAGAAACAGACCTGCATGCATATCCACACACATCCGCACAAAATGAATTCAGTAATTAGTGGAGGACCTATTCACCGCTGGTGTATGATACTTGGCTCTCTGGCTCTCGCTCGGAGAGTGTATGTGCCGTCTAATGAGGGGGGAATAGTTCTGACTGCTGCCGAACGGAGAGAGAAAAAAGGTCAGTGAGCTGTTGATGGGCTTCTCTCGGCACACAATGCATCAGGGGGTATTTCAGCACACCCAAACAAACCCTCAGATTACATCTTACGTGATGTTCTTTTACCTTTAAAAAAATACTTTTTTCAGTAGAGCTATGTGATCAGATATAGAGCTATATATGGCAGTAATACAAACTCTTGCAAAGCCTGTACGAACATCATTTTACAAATAAATATAGGGTCATTAGAAGACAGCATTAAAAAAAATAAAAATTTTATATGAATTTTTAAAATTGTTAATAAGATTTAATATATTTTTTTCCATTTTAATATATTTTAAGATCTAGTGTATTCCGGTGATGAATTTTCAGCATCATTACTCCAATCTTCAGTGTCACATGAGCCTTCAGAAATCATTCTAATATAATTTGGTGATTACCATTTTTATTGTTATCAGTATTGAAAACAGTTGTCCTGCTTAATATTTTTATGAAAACAGTTGTACGTTTTATCAGGATTCTTTGACAAACTGAAAGTTCAAAAGAACAGCATTTGTGTGACATAAAAAGTTCACTTTTAAACAATTTAATGTTTGAATAAAAGTAATATAAAGTATATAATGTATTAACGGTATTAGATATGCATGTATAGGTATGCATATATAGATGTTTATTGTATTAATGTAAAATTAATTCATTATTATACTTCAAATTTCCATTGAAATTAAAAAGCTATACATTATCAGAGGAGCATTAAAAACAGGTTTGTAAAACCCACCATGCCTGCCTGCCTGAGATTTGCCCTTATAAGCAATTGAGACAAATTAGTCCCAAAGACACTAAACATCTTAGTGCCAACAACATTTACCTTTAATTTAAATCACTGACCTGAAACCAAATAGTGATCATTTGAATTGCATTAGTCTAACTGCAAAAGAAGTTCAGCAATTTGCTCTTATTTCACTTCAGACAGCTTGGTTTTTACAATTAACCACAATCAATTAAAGCAATTGGGAGTGAGGAGTTCAGCTTTCAGCAAGAGTAAAACACTGCCATCTATCTGCAAACAGGAGAGAGGCAAGTTCAACTGGACTCGAAGCTCACGTTCCTTAAATTTACAACTACAATTTTTTTTTACACTTTTTAAAACAAGAATCTGCAATAAAGACAAACAAATCGTTTCGGTTTAAAATGTACTTTATTGGACAGTGCGAACATTCCAAATTAATTAAAATGTTATTGCATTTCCGATCCATAATTTCTCAATTTGAAAAAGGTAACTTATTCTGAAAAGGCCAAAAATAAAAGTCTGGCCAGACACGACATTTCTACTACAGCACAGTCCAGCAGAGATGCCTGAGGATACACTGGATATTGCATACACACTGCTAATGTGCTGTATTGAGAGGTTTTATTGCAGACCAGTCAGCACACGAGATCTTTTTCATATCGCTATATGGTTTGAATATAACAGGACAGGAGGTGGACCTCTTGGGGAGTCAAATGGGAACTTAAAGAAGATAAAGGCACTTCTAATAATAATAATACCCAAATGAGTGCAAACACAAGCGAAGGACTGGAGCCATTAAGCAAATGAAGGTGACGGAATGAATAGGAAGAAACAAAAAATACATAAAGAAATTATTACATAGAAAAGACAAACAAATGAGTTGTGGTCTTCATCTTCAACCGCTCATGACCATGCGGACGAGTTCTGTAGAAAAATAAAAAAATAAAACTAAGTTAAGTTTACAATTTGTGTCAAACAGGGGATTCGACCTAACTACAGCACGCAGCGTGAAAAAATAAATCCATTATAAATAAATAAATGAAGTTCTACTGCCAAAATACAAATTCTTTTAAAACGAGGAGGATTATAAATAATCAAAATAAATAAATAAAAGATTTTTTTAAATATACAAGTTATTATTTTATAATAAAATAGACAAATGCTCTTCACACAACCTCATCAACCCTTCAAAAATTGCATTTAGCCTGCAACATTTGCTGTAGTTGGAAGCCGTTCCCCAGTTGTACTCGTTCATAAGTGTTGAGAAACAGGGTGAGAGCAAGATCATGGCTAGCTCCTACTAAACCACAGCTCAAAGACTTAACCAGGTCTAGGATTCAAGAAAATGTTAAAGAAGCTCCTTCTGGTTTTCCTCTACAGGGCAAGAGTGGAAACGTTTTATAGCACAGCTACAGTAATGAGAGATCGTACAGTTGAGCTATGGATCAGCCTCCATCAGGAAAAGGGAGAGAAAGATCAGCAAAAACAGCCAAACCACTGCAATTTGATTGGTTAGTTAATAATGAAAGCAACCGCACTGCTTGCTGAGCACAGGGAGGGAGTGTGCCGATATCGGAAGACAAATCTTAGACTGCTTTTAAAAGCAATACACCCGGTTATGCTACATCCCTTGACATGCGCTCAAGTCTGAAGCAGTGCAGTCGCCCTTTGCCTCTGAGAGCCGTCGCAGGGACGGCCACATGCAGAGAGCATGCTGCAGCCAGGGGCCAAAGAAAAGGCTGCTGCAGAGATAGGGAAGAGTCAAACCATGTGTCAAAACCTTCAAACTACATCCAACCAGGCTCTCTAGCTCTAGACGTCACATGAGGCACAGCTGCCCTCTGAATGTCTATATTTCGTTGAAAGAGGCAAAGTGATGAGGTGTAGAGTATGCAATCATGTGCGTCTGAGAGCGTTAAAGAAAAAGCCTGGATGGATTGTTGCTTCACGTGTTATAAATGTTGAGGGCAGGAGGTAGACGTATACCCGAGACATCTCTCAGCCAGACATGATGTGGCGAACGAAGGCTGTGGAAGATCAGTTACAGTTACGGCATGCTTTCAAGATCCGATTCTCGCTAAAAGAACTTAATGCTTACAACATTTTTTCCATTGTGGTGCATAAACATAATACATCCATTCAATCCCCAGCACAAAGTTGTATTTTGTATTCAAATGTACTGTTATTAACTTAACGCTCTACAGACAAAAACTAGGCTCATAGAACAGCAAGTGCTCTCATGATAAACCTTTATGCATAATAATCAAACTCAATTGTTTACCTTCATAATTGATGCAACCGTTAGCATCTTCGTGTCCAGCTAGAAGCGTTTCTACCTCCTCTTCGGTCATCTTCTCTCCTATAAAATAAATAAATAAACCCATGCATAAATGTTTTGCAAATAGAGCACTACATACATATACACCATATTTGAAATGTTCACTTCAACTGTTTCTACAATCATTGGCCCAGATGTGGAGGAGTGGGCTATAAATATCTCCTCAGGAGACCAGGCCGGCTTACCCAGTGTGGTGAGAACATGGCGGAGCTCAGCACCCATGACTGTGCCGTTGCCTTCCTTGTCAAATACTCTAAGCCCCTCCACAAAGTCCTCAAACGTGCCCTGGTCTTTGTTCTTAGCGATGGCCTGGAGCATGGGCAGGAACTGTTCGAAGTCCAGCAATTTATGGTTCATTTCTGAGGAACAAAGAAGTCTTTAATCAGACAAGATAGCATTTATGTCCATATTATACAGGAAGAGAGAACTACTATAATTATCGTAGTTGATCAAGGTATTACTACTTGTACAAATACAGGGCTCAACAATAATGATCGGCTAGTGCGAAAGTTTCAGGTCAGTTGAGATAACAGCAGTGCTGTTGTCACTGTATGTTTTTATGCATTTAAATAAACTTTACACCTTTTTCAATAGTTCAGTGTTTCGCTTTACAAAACCTTAACTGATGGACTGGAGTCATGCAGATTATTGTGATGTTTTTATCAGCTGTTTGGACTCTCATTCTGCCGGCACCCATTCACTGCAGAGGATTCATTGGTGAGCAAGTGATGTAATGCTAAATTTTCCTAATCTTTTCCAATGAATCTTCAATGGGCTAATAGTTGAGCAAATATAGCAAATTTTCATTTTTGGGTGAACTACTCCTATTATGTTATGATGCATTTGAACATTTTTGTTACAAATCCTGTTGGTGCAGTTGTTAAAATAGTGAGAATATAGTTTTAACTGTGTAAAAAAAAAAAAAAAATTCATATTTTGCACCATAAGCCATTACTGAAATTAAACCAACAAAGAAATGTAATATTAATTTAAATGGTATAAAGCTTTTTTGGTAAAGAAACCCTTTTATTATTTTTTTAAGTCTAATCACTTTCATGCACCAATATATGCTGCTAAATATAAACTTTATATTTTTGTTGTGAAGTCAGTAAAAATATTGGCAGGGCAAGTACAAATCTGAACAACCAGCCGAGCAGTTAAAAATTTGTACTGTTGAGCCCTGAAATATCTTATTCTGTAAATACAGATAAAGACAAGATAAGATATGATATATGATATTAAGGCAATGATTATACAGGTCAGCCATTATCCATAGTGTCTTGTCCTACCTTCTGCCTTTGGGTTGCCCAGGACTTTGAGCACCTCGGCATTGACGGGATTTTGGCCCAGCGCGCGCATCACATCCCCACACTGACTGTAGGTGATCTTCCCATCTCCCGTCCGGTCAAACAGGAGGAAGGCTTCTTTAAATTCTGCACAGATCATTACAAAAATTATTGAAACAATCCTGGGAAACAAACAGAGGACAGGAAAAGAGAAGGACAAATACATACATGATAAAAAAGAGAAACTGAAATGAACAAGGATGACAAATAAGGATGGTTGATTTTAGTCAACAAGAAAAATAGGACAAGATATATATATATATATATAAAGATGTAATGACAGGCCATTCCTTTAAAGAGTCTGACTTAATTTAAAGAGCCCAGTGGATCAGCACAAAGAGAAATACTGCACCAGCCATCAATATTAATGCCACTCTAGGCTATTTTCTGCGGTGTCTATTCAGGTTAGATGAGGCAAGCTAAATGACCACAGAAATCTTATCCATCCACCTTAAGTCATTATATACCTCAGTACTCAGAGAACTTTTGATCAAGTTAAAAAGCTAGTGAAATATTCAAACACACCAAATAGCTATTTAAGCAGAACTTCAGGCAAACATATTGGCACCAAACTATACTATTATTATTTAGTGAACCATCTACAAATACTTGATTCTACTTGTTATTTTATTATTATTATTTGCATATTAAATTTACCAATTACAGCAAAGTATAAAAACGGAATGTTATATACATGTATAATGTGTGTATGTATGTATATATTTAGATGTATATATGTATATATATATACACATCTCTCTCTCTCTATCTATCCATCTATACACACAAGTTTTTTTTTATTTTTTAGATCATCTTAAAACATAACCCTAAACCTAATCTTCCATTATTGAATGTTTAAACTGTTAAACCACTTGTGGTTATAAATAAATGATTCTTTTGACTCCAAGCCAGAGTTCGCCGAAAGAACTGAATGTTATCCGTTAGGACAGGCCCTTCCAAAAAAACTCCCATCTCTGTGATGCTTTTCCTGCTCACTGGAATGTGGCTGTTCCCTTGCCTGCCTTAAATTGTGCCTTTAACCATATATGGTATGAGAGGAAAATGAGAGAGTGAGCAGTATTATGTCAACCTCCTTTGCTTAAACAAACAAGAGCAAAGATTAACCTAAATGGCCATTTCCCAAAGAAAGCTCATGTGACTGGTAGTAACACAGATTGTAACTCCCAATATTCTAGTTTCAGAGCTGATATTTAGATGTTTAACACGGCAAGACTTCGCACTCTTTTGTTAGCAGTTTCAACACTTCCTGACTCAGACACACCCTCTACAGACTGTCCATGCTACAGAAGTAACACATTAGCTGATAGGCCTACGCTACAAAAATGCATTTCTACTTTTCAAACAAACCAAATTATGATTCTTGTATACATTAGTTCATATACATTAATTAATGAATGCACTTCAAATGAGGGAGGCAGGTGAGGTGCTATCAGACACACAAACAGCAGCTTGTTGTCCTTAACACCATGCAAACTAAATCACATCAGAACAGAAAAGTTTTCAATGCACTCACCGTGTATTTGCTCCAAGTTAAACTCAATCTGGAGGTGACATACAACAGTGGCAAAGGAAAACAATACAAAGGTAAGGAAAGAAAGCAGGAGGAATGCAGGGGCAGAGGAACAGATGAGCAGAATAACATGGACGGGATGAGATAAGCAGGCTGTCTAGCAAGAAATGCAGGGAAATGTAACATATACAGAGTAACAGAAACAGTAACATGCATCTGGACTAGACACAAACTCACCAAGAATCTGGTCCTCGCTGAAGTCAGACTGTTTGAGACAGAGCGACATTCAATGAATATGAAATGATGCACAATAGCAAAGCTGTGAATCAGATGGGGCTTCTAATAACACATCTATTATCCATAACATCCGTCTGTTTAACGTTAAGTATTTTAGGCCGCACGAAAAAGTTAGATAAGTTTTCTATCCTTGGCTAAAATTGACCAGCTAATACTGTCCGCTAACTCACAGCCGTGCTACCGGGTGACAGATAGGCTAAAACACAATATGTTCATGAATTTAAGTTAACTATCATGCACTTGGGTTTCTGAAAAAGAATTTCATGAACAATTTACAAAGGTTTAGTCACTTTCTTGCGTGCTAAAAGGCGTAAAACTCGGTTAGCTAGCATGAAATAGGCTAACGACAGATTCTTAGCACTAAGCGTGTAACGTTATATAGTTACCAGACCATACACTTAGTAATGTTTAACGTTCTACTGAAACCTATTTTAAAATTAAACGTTTATCAATATGCCTACCATATCTGCAGTGGCTTGTTTTCCGGGTGTTTGTTGCGGCGGGAGTGTGAGATGACTCGCGCTTGCGCTGCTGAGTTATGAAGGGTAGCGATATCCGATTCGTGAACAAATCATTTCTCTGAGTCGAATCCTTTCAGAGAATTAGCTGAACCGGTTTATATGAATGGACGATTCGTTCGCGGTTGTGGAGTCAAAAACTTATTGAACCGAGACCGTATTTATCGAATTTTACGTGTCTGACTCGTAATGATCCATAAACCCATAAATTAACTTATAGTAGGAGCATTTGGACAATATCAACTTACGGTATTTTAAGATATTTTCAAATCTGTAGTATAGCCTAAGTGACATTAGGTTGATTCATGGCTGCAACAGACTGAACTGGGATGCATAAAATTACAGCATTCATTTATAAAATAATTATATTAATAATTAAGTAGGCCTATTAATAATATTAGATAGAATGTGAAACCGCGGGATACGGGGATACGTCATGACGTAAATAATCACCGAATCACTTTTTAAAAATCGATTCTTTAAAACGAACTGTTCGAAAGAACCGATTCGCGAGAATGTAGTATTCTCATTACACACAAAGAGTGACATAATTGCACAGAGACACTCCCAGCGCAGATCACTATAACATAATGATTGACTGCACATAATTGGCAAAGCGTGTGAATTCAATGCTGATGATTTTTAAGTTTGTAAAGCCATGCGATTGAGCATTTGTTTGTAAAGTTCAACTGTGTAGCTACTTCAATGCTGCATTCCTAAGCACATGGAGGTGTAGGCTCTATATTCATATAAGGATAGGCTCTGTGAATTGTAGAAATAACAAATAAAATGTATAATGACAATTCATCAAATACAGGATATATAGTATACATGTTAAATTCCTTCACAAAACCCATTGTTTTTATGCTTATCGTCAATATATGATCAATTATGAATGGATTGCTCTGTTGGTTTCAACCTAGATTTGAGAATAAGATATATAACAAAGAAGAATATAAATTATTTAGTACATTTAAATAAAATTGAAGGTGACAGTAATGCAGCTCAGGGACCCTATTGTGAACCAGCTACATCAGTGCCCCATTTCTCAATCCTGATATAGCTCTAGTATTCTCTTAAGATTTGAGGTCTGGGTTGACACAGTTTTCTGTGTGCAATGATGAGGTAATCAGAAGCTGCATAAAAAGAGATTACGCTGATGTTTTATTCACAACTAGCTAATATTACATTCGGATCTGGTACTTGTGTTGCTGTGTGTCAGTATGTTGCCATACAGAAAATATGAATTTCTATTCTTGATAAGTCCACATCAAGTTATTCATATGAAGGTTTTTGGTCCATTTTGATCCACATTCTATTTCTGCTACATTTCCCGTTGCTATTTTAGTGATGCATAGAAGAGCTATTGCCATAGTAATGAAGAATAAGCAATTCTAAACGCTCTGTTGCAGGACCGTCACTTACCTCTAATGTGCTGGGGTCAAAGGGGGAATCAGAGGGGCGCAGCATCCGTGGTTTCAACTCAGGAGCTGGTTTTGGGGGTGAAGGTGTTGTGGCAGCGCAAGGAAATGGTGGTCCGTGCCTTGGTAACGTTCCCCCTGATGGAGAATTTTTAATTGACGGTTCTCGTTTTGGTGCCATCTTTAGACCTTGAAATGTGTCCTTCCTCCCTGTCCACTGCTTTGCAAAAAAATCGAGGAAAAAGCTCTGTCAGATAAATTGCATGTGTGTCCTCTGATAGTAGAAAAAGAGAGAGGAATGAATAGGAGAAGCAAGCGGGTAGCAGGAATAATCTAGGATGAATTCATGCAGTGAATGTGCATGCAGTGAGAGTGGAAGAGAGTGTGTGTAGGAGTGCTGTCTCACTGAGTCTGTTTCACTCTCTCCGCTTGTATTTATATGTAGGTCACAATCGTGTTCATATGTGGGTGTTAAGGTGTTTGTGTCACTGACAGACAGCAGTATCAGTATAAAAGAACCACGTCAAGATCTCTCTGTGTGTGTGTGTGTGTGTGTGTGTGTTTGTGGAAGAGCTAGATCTGCTATATGGTTATTTATAGGTATTTCTATTTTTATTCTCTTCCTTTCATCTCTGAGAAATATTTCTCTCACACTCAGTCTCTTGTCTTGGTAATTGCAACCTACCTCAATGTTTCCTTGTGCTGATTCTGTTATTATTATTATTATTTTAAATTGTATCGTTTTTTTCCCCCACAATATTTAGATGTCTTGGTTTTGCTCAGGTATTAACTGGATGATTTAGTCTATGAGTCTAATCTCATCAATAAAGTCCATGCTTAATATTTAGAGGTATTGTGTATGTATTTTATAATGAGTATTTATGAAGTACATTATAAGGGTAAATGTAGCTTTATAAATGTAGCTGGGCAAAAGTATAATGACGTCCACTTCTAATGAACAAGTTTGTCTTTACCAGAAATTCCACTGAAGCCACTTCAATGTCTCACCCCGGACACAACCTGTTTGCACTTCTCTCTTCAGGCAGACGCTACAGATCTCTGTGCACTAGAACATCTAGGCATAAAAACAGTTTTTCCCCCATGCCATCTCCAGCTTAAACAGCTAACATATGAATCATTACCTGCGTTCTGTAATTCATTTCCGTAATTCATCATTCTACATCCTTAATTATTGCCTCTTTCTCAAGTACAGATACTTTCCAGAGAATTGTGTTGTGCCCTTTTGGGATGAATTACTATTTTTGGGTGTCTGGGTCATGAGTTCACAATAAAATCACTAAATAGGAATTAGTTTTCTATGCATAGTATTACTATTAACCAATCAACACATGTTTAGGGCGTGATAGCGCAAAGGCAAAGTAGTGCTTGCCACTAGATGTCAGTATTGCCTAAAATAAAACCTTAACCAGACCACCAAAACGAAATAAAGGAGACTACTATTATAAAACTTTCTTTCCCCCCTACCTATGCCACACGTGAGTAAATACAAATAACTCGATTATGAATAATAGGCTAAATAAGACTATTTTGGTTCAACCTCTATCAATATTGAATTATTCAAACTGAATATTATGATTACTGATTTATGTTCAAATTAAGTGAGTACACCTGCTCTAAATAACCTGTTCCAGTATCATTCAATCATATTTGTCATGATGTCACTGAAATATGCATATTTTAAACCCACTAATACAGCATAGCCTATATAATATGTAAACAAACTTTTTAAATGAAACTTAAAATACCTGTTTTATTGACAACACATCTCTTCTAACACGTCAAATACGTCCAGATAGATTTAGTACACTTGGTATTTTTACGAATAATCAATGTTCCCCGCCCTTTAATAGATTTTACGTACAATCCATCGCGCTCTCAATGGGCCTTGAAATCACCGTTTATGTGTCTCGAGCATCACAACAATGGTGACACAGGACCCCCACCGCGCGACCAACGGCACACTGAATTAATTAATTAATGCACATTTTGGATATTACAAATGCTCGCCAGACCTGTTTAATTCGCCGCAAAATGTCTGTAAAGTATTTTTTGTAACAAGTGGTGACCTCACGTGTTTTCTCAGTGAAGACCTAGGCGTCATCAAAGCGAGTCTGCCGAGTGAATATCAAGTCTTACAATCGACTAAAGAGATACATTGTTGGGCCTCACGTTTCTCTTAGTCTCTGTTTATACTGTAATCTAAGCAACAACCAATTCAGTATATGTTAAAATGTCCTAAACCTTCTGCTTAGTTATTTTTGTTGTTTATTTTCCGTTCGACTTACACAAAAGTTTCTGTAGTATGACATCAAAGTCACTTGACCAACTTTAGGTGAAAGGTCTCCAGAACATCTGCTTTTTTTTACACAAGCGCAGAATTGATCATTCTGGTGGCTGATTTTTCCAATTGGAAAAGTAAACTTTCTATTTTGCCTTCCTCTTTTCAGGCCTTTGATGAAAATAAATTGAATTATGCTGAACTAGGCAAAGGGAATCAATTGTTCCTCAGAGGTTCCCCCAGAATGTGTAATAGAATTATAGCAACTGCCCCACCTAATGTCTCACAGAATCCCCGGACCATGCCAAATCATCAAACCACCTGATTTATTTTTAATGGCATTACACCCCTTACTCTGTAGTGTCATGGTAATATCTGTGGCTCCTCCAGCTGCCTCTATATCACATTAGCCAAGCTTAATATTGACTGTGTAGGGCTCGCGAAACAATAAGCCTAGAAGACAGGCAGCTTAGAGGCAGACAGCCTTTCGGAAAGCCCTGCAGTTGGCTGGAGGGGTGTTAACTAAAGCACTGAAGTTGCTTTTGCCTTGGAGGAGCAGTTCAATCAATGGGATGCTTAACGCAGGGGTACCCACACAGACCCGCGGCTTTCAGATCCAGGCATCCCTCAACAAGTCCGAGCTGATGAGAAACCATGAAACCTGATGCAACTTGATTCCTTTTATTTTGTCTCTCTGTCTTTCATGCAGCAAACAAACAATCACTTCTCATCTCATTTAATCAGAAGCCGTAGTGTTTTCCAGCTGGCATTTGTTTTTCTGCATCAAAACGTCTGTATAAGTGGAAGAATACTTCAAAAACCAATACATTGGGCTGATTTAAATATCGGCTCATTGGCATTGCACCAATGCATATTGCGTTTTCTATCAATGCTGTGGGAAAAGAGCTGCATATTCAGAATGATTTTTATTTTATTTGTGTTAATATTTTTGAGAACAATATTTCATTTTATAAAAATGAAATCAGACCACTTATCACCTTTGTGTTTGTCATATTGCCGTAAACCACTTTGGGAATCAGACTATTCCACTTGTGGGCTACATGCACCTGATCACACACAATCTGTGGCCCCCTGCCAAACACTCCGAAATCTTTTAATTTGTTGAAATGAAACCCTGCAAATCTGCGCACTCATGTCATTAATTACGAAACGCCAGTTGCAGTTGGTTTTATGACACTTATGAATCTTCTAATGATTGTGTTTGTTGGAGAAGCTAGAAGAAGGAATGGGCAAAATCTGCCTATTGTGTTTGGGCATACTGATTATGGCCTTTGATTAGTGCATGGGTGTAATCTATTCAACTTCTCTCACTCCCTCCCATCCTCCCCTCCCTCTATCCTTCCCATGCTACAGCCCCTTGGGGTATGCCCACGTCCCAAAGGACAGCCAGCAAAGCAGATGGAACCCCCCTCCCCCTCTCCCTCATCTCTCACAGCTCACCCCAACGGGGTTGGGGTTCAGGAAAAGGATGGGCTGCGATTGGATGAGCACTTCATTTTATAAAATGTGGTTTGAGAGGAATTCTCTGACCACCTTAATTGGAACTATAAGTGATTGTATTCGGCTCATTCGAATGGTTCAATTATCCTCCGTTGGCTCTAATAGCCAGTATGACCCTCAAAATTCCCCAACAGAATGGAATTTGCGTGACTTCCAAGCAATCGCTAGAAAAATTGCAAGAGGTGTTGCGTGGACACTCTCCAGCTATCGTATCAATAGCAGAGCAGCCTAGAGAAGGGTTGCAGGTGGCATATTGTGCAAATGGGCAATTTTACGCTTCCAATTATGCAGTGGGCACTTGATATAATATGGGATTGATTTACACAAACTGGCAGACTGGCTTTTATTCCCCAATTCCCCCCACTCGCTCTTCATTGGCCATGATTTCAGTGTGTTTAATGGAGAAAAGAAACGGTTTTAGTAATAATGCGCTGATGAAGGGAGTATTACTGAGGTTAAAAGTCCATAGCTATAAAACTCGGCCCCACTTCTCCCCAGTGTCCGAGAGCACGAGTTAGGCTGTTCTCCTGTCCCTCAGGATCCATCCCAGAGAACTCCTGTATTCAGCTCCAGTAAGCAGCAGATAAGGCCGGAGCTCTGGGATTACCTTTACAACACATATCTTTTAAAACACAGACGCACTCTTACTCTCTATTATTCTCTTAAGGGAATACAATTCCGTTTTCAGAATCTATTTTGGACATGCACACTCTTAAAAACAAAGGTTTCATGTTGGAACAGATGAAGAACATCCATTAAACCTTTCAATTATGAAATGAGTTCAGTTCAGTGAAAAGCAGCTCTACAGAAGACAATAGTGTTATTGTTCAACTCCAGTCAGTTCAAAGTTGATTTAATTCAGTTCAATAACAGGGTCGATTTTGCAAAATTCACCAATTATGCTAAAAAAAAAAAAACAGCTCCACAGAAGAAGTGTCATTATTCAGCTCAAGTCAGTTCAATGTTGATTTAATTCAGTTAAATCACAGTGTCAGTGTTGTAAAATTCATTAGTTCAGCTAAAAAGCAGCTTTAAGAAGACGATGGTGTGGAAAACTGTTCTTCACACTAAGACAAAGAAGGTTATTTTAATAACTATTCGCTGAAAAGTGCTTCTATGGCACAAACTGGTTCTTCAATGACACTGAACATTTATTTTCATATTTCGAAAGTTTATTTGGTTGAATAGTTTATTTACAACTTTAACAAACTTAGTTAGAAAAAGTCATTAAGTCAAAGTTTTTATCAAAGTTTTCCCAAACAGCCCAGCCCCCATCACCCAAACACACCCCTGCTTTTATAATTATTACAAGGGGCTCAGCTTTCAGAAGACATAGAGGGAGCATGTGTGCATGGCTTTAATTCCTATTGTATTCGTTCAATCTCAGTCTAAGCGAGTGGGTCTGTGTCTGAGCTCAGGAGAGAGGGAGTGAGGGAGAGAAAGACAGAAACAAGGACCCATCTGTCAGAGAGGCGGACGAATCCCCCTTCCCACTCCAAACAGGTCCCTTGGGACTGCAGAAAAGGATAACTCACTTGTGGCAATAGTTGTGGGTGTGTGGGTTTTTTTTTGGCAGGACTCTCAACCAAGGGAACTACAACAGCATCACAACAAGCCAGCTAGAGTAAACAAGTGCTAAGTCATCGCTGGTGTGCTTAAGGAGACACGTCCTACTAACTGTCACTGAAGTGTTGACAGGGGGTGGATGCGCTTGATTAGTCTGTTTTGGCTTGTCAGGTTTCTGTTGAAGATTTGACGTTTTTTGGTGTAATGCATTCAGCAAAAACTTCATAGCAAAGCTCCAGATTAAAACGATTGCTAATGTTACAAAAAATGTTCAACAGAAATCCTTTCAGAAAACCTTATGTGGTATCATTTTGTGTGCCAGTGGGTCCTGCACTCAACAACAAACACTGCAGCGTACGCAAGTTGTAGCAGGTTTTGTTTCATTAAGTCAATTAAAGAGATTCATTAAAACTAGGGATGCACCGATACCGATACTGGTATCGTATTTAAAAAATGTACAAATGCAATAAAAATATTGGTATCGGTACTCGGTATCGGCAAGTACCAAAAATAAAAGTATCGGTATCGGGCGAGTGCTGGAAAAAGTGGTATCGGTGCATCCCTAATTAAAACAGTCTCTAACTTCTGTGTTCTATTATGACTTCTGTGAAACGAATCAGCAGTTGTTACTGTAATATGATCATCTGCAAGCTTTACATCAGTGTATTTACTTAATGTATAGATACACGTCCACAAGATTTTTGCTTTAATTAATTAATAAAAAAATATTCTAAAAAGATCTTATATTATACATATACCTTTTTTTCTTGATTATTGTTTTGCATATATCAAATTACCCTACGGTGACTATCAGGGAGTTGCTTTATATAAAAAGGTTTTTTGTTTGTTTGTTTGTTTTGATGAGATTATAATATATATATTTTTTTTTTTTTCAAGCAAGCAAAAATATTCTTTCAAAACAGTATTTCTATGGTACAAATTATGATCACTACAATGATGGCATCAAATTTGAACTAATTAGCAAAAACTAGATAAACACCCTATTAGAAGTCACCAGTGCTCATCAATTTAGCGTTTCTTTGATAAAAAGAAATAAACAGTAATAGAATTAAATTAAAATAACTGGTAAAATAACTGTTTTCTATTTTAATATATTTAAAAATGTTATTTATTCCTGTGATGGCAAAAGCTGGATTTTCAAAAGCTATTACTTCAGTCTTCACTGTCAAATGATCCTTCAGAAATCATTTTAATTATGCTGATTTTGGTGCTCAAAAGGTTTCTTCTTACTATCAATGTTGAAAACGGTTGTGGAAATCATATTTAGGTTTTTTTTGTCTGAATAGAAAGTTCAAAAGAACAGCATTGCTTTAAAATAGAAATGTTTGTATTATTTTAAATGTGTTTACTGTCACTTTTGATCAAGTTAATGCATCGTGACATCGTGAAAAATATTAATTTCTTTAAAAAAAGCTTACTGACACCCAACTCTTGAATGGTGTGTATTCTAAAACAGCTGCAACTGTTGTTAAAAGCCAAGAGTCTGAAACTATGCCATGAACGGAACTTCTTATGAACGACAATCTTTACTGAGAAATTCTGTAATTTGTGAACAAATATTATCACTTGGCTCCTAAATTTATTATTTTAATGTCTCATTCACTGAAATATATTCAAGTCCAATCAGTACTTTCTGTATAATTGCAGAAAGGCAATTCCTTGGCACTGCAGAGGGGGTTGGGGGAGTGGAGCTGTCACTCCAAACAATGAAACGGGTCATGGGAGTTCTGTGTGCTGTTCCTCTGGATATAATTTGAACTCTAAACTGTCTCAACAGGAGGTTGTCTATTGAGTACCGCTGGTCTCGTGGCTCTGCATTCACAGATTTTCTATGAAGACCCACTGCATGAACACTTGAGAAAGCTCTCATGAAACTATAAGCATTAAGGTCAGATGGTAAAGAGGAGTAAATGGTCTCTTGTGACTGTAGTGTTCACTTCTGGTTAAGCTGGACTAGAAAATGCAGCAGACCTCGGTCCCTAAGTTAGCTGTCCTTCTGTAGGGCACAAGGGAGGAGCGTTTGGGCTCAACACAGTAATTCCCAATACAGGTTGCAGGTGTGACACAGCATTGCGAAACACTCATGGGAGGTAAAGTTGGGGTGAACCAGGGTTACCCTGGGATCTTTGGGGAAGCATGACACAGTTACTAGGTGTGCATACTGCTGACACACATGTGATCCCTGGTTCATATGGGACAGCACCACTCTGAACACACTTAAAGGGTTACTCCACCCCAAAATGAAAATTCTGTCATTAATTACTCACCCTCATGTCGTTCCAAAGTCGTAAGACCTCCGTTCATCTTCGAAACACAATAATCACAAATTATGATATTTTTGATGCATTCTGAGAGCTCTCTGACCCTCCCATAGACAGCAATGTGAGTAACATGATCAACGTCCAGAAACGTAGCAAGGATATCGGTAAAGTAATCCATGTGACATCAGGGGTTCAACTGTAGTTTTACGAAGCTACAAGAATACTTTTTGTATGCAAAGAAAACAAAAATAACTTATTCAACAATCTGTCTCCTCCGCGTCACCGTAGCGCCATTTTGGAGAATATCCACTGGAGAATATGCTGTTCTGTATCAGCCGCACCATACGTGTGGTGTGTGTGTCACGGTGCGTGCGGGGAGATGAAGCGAGGACTCAAGTGCAGGAGAAGTGCGTGTGGTGCCGTCAGAGAGTTCTTAGAATGCATCAGAAATATCTTAAATTTGTGTTCCGAAGATGAACGGAGGTCTTACGGGTTTGGAACGACATGAGGGTGAGTAATTAATGACAAATTTTTCATTTTGGGATGACGTAACCCTTTAAGCATGTAAATGCATGTAGAAGTTACCCTTATCATGACCTCCACACAAACCGAAAATCTGAAGGCCAACATCACATCTATGCCGGCAAGTGGAAGCCTTCCTCCCTTTGTGTGAAAGGAAAGAAGCGTCACCCGAGTGAACTAGCAGTATGGATATTGTCCTATTGTGTTGATTGTGTTGTCGCACGAGAGATTATTGTAGGCAGGCGACTGGCGCGTGAGCGCTGGTGCAGCAGACGCATCACTTAAGCCCATCTGTTCATTTATCAATCACCAGTGTCCGGCTTGACTTAAACCTTCAACTATCTAAGTGAACTTCTATACCAGTTATAATGTAAATAGTGGCTAGCAATTTAAAAAAATTGAGATAAATTAAGCATGATATTTGATTGACTTGTCAAAAAAATCTTAGCAATATATGTTTTATAATTTCAGCATTTCAAAGTAGGCTATTTAAAAATAGTAATTATTTGATCCGTTAGCATTAGTTTTAGAATGAATTTTAGAAGTTAACTTTAAGTGTTACCAAAAGTTTTTGTAGACAGAGTGTGAGCACACTCTCTAGGCCACAGATGTGCACACTTGGTGCATACAATGGGATCAGTGTGTGAGGACACGTGTGACCTGAAGCCCCACAGTCAATAGCACACTACTACAATAGAGCCCCTACTGCGGTATGAACACATAATAAGTAGCCCCATTTTGCCAAATAAAGTCAAACTATATCAGGGCAAAACTTCATAAATGCTAAATAATGCACAGAATGTTATTTTCTTGTTTGTATATATAAGTTCAGATGCAAAAGCCTCAAAGTGCCATATACATACATGCAGCTATACTGTAGTTTAAACTAAAACTTTGTATAAAAAGTGCACTATATAGGATGTTTATTTTATTATTTTAATATTATATTAGTATAAATATGTTTATAGACAAAAAACATTCAAATGCGCGAGGCAGCAATTTGAATTGATGTGAATAAATGGACATTATTCAGGGTGGATGCAATATTAAAATTTTCTTGCATGAAAACGAGGCTGTGTTGGAAAGAGTATAGGCTACGCTATACAATCTGTTGGATAAGTTACACGTTCTCACAGTAACTTGTTAACACGTTCAATATAGTTTTTTCACCTTTTTAAATTTCTCTTATTTTAAATGTTACTCCAGGATCCACGCAAAGTTAAAAACGCAGCAATAAAGGAAACTTGTAACCTGTCATTCTTCACAGCGTCGTTTTCATTCGCGAAACATTAAAACGGCGCCCACGTTGAGAAAGTTCTGAAATAAACATTTTTGTGATATTATCATGTGCTCTTTACATAATTAGTTCGTGAATTAAAGGATGCCCAGCGTAAGGTAAGTATCTGTTGCATATGAAGTAGTAGGCCTAGGCTAGTCTAATAAATCTTTTCAGAAAAGAGTATTTCGTGGGGCAAACCACCCTCGGGCGCAGCATGCATGGCTGAGTGAGTTATCTTAGCGAAACAAAACCGTTTTGGCTTGATTAATCCAGCAGTTATTGAGCGTTATGTTTTGGTGGGCCGAGGAGTGCTAATGAGCGGACGGAGCGAATGAATGAAACGGGCGAACAACACACACACCTGCTCACACTGCACCAAGCTGTCACAATCATTTACTGGGACGCGCGCGCATCTTTGTACACTAGACTACTGTAATTAGAGTTAAGACCAACGTTTGACCTCACCATAAACCAAATAGGGCTCAGGGGTATTAATCCAGCACTGAGCGGGCTTTATTGGGGCAGAAAATTACGTTAGGTCACGAAAGAAAAGCGGAGATTGATATTTGTATAGCGTCTCAAATGATAGGCTATTTTCAATTTGGAATAGTACACTACACATCAACTGGTGTATTACATAATCCAGTAAACGAAATTAATGTGCTGCTGACCATCAATTCAACAATAAAAAAGTAGTTCATGTTTTTTTTTTTAATTAATGAAGGTGACAGTCATGAGGGTCTAAACGTGTTTTCTCTATTTTAAAGTTTAAAAGACCTACTTCTTGTATGTTGATTACACTACTACATAATTTACGACAAAACAAACTTTTTAATACTCTACTAATAATACGCTACTAAAATATTATGCCAACATGTTCAACATTTTGAATCAACAAATTTAAAGCCTTTATAATTGAAAGCCTTTGAGGCCCTTTAATATAAAAATAATAACCTACAAATAAATAAATAGCCTAAATAAAAACATGTTCTACATTGTACAATGAATTACATTTTAAATCCATTTTGAATAACGTAATATATTAAAATACATAGCCTATGTATAAGCGACACGTCATTGACCCAAATAGGCTACTGTTAGAAACATTTGCAATCTTCCTTTCTCTGATAAATGACAAATAGATTGCAATGCCTCTCACCTTGCAAGATTTTTAAGGTTGATGTGCAAGGGAAGTTGCATCGTTCCCTCCGCACAAATGCGAACACCCTCAGACACAAAGCCCGGGGGATAAATGCACACACTTAAGTCGTCAAACTTTTGGCCACGAGCGCGCCACGCGCGTTCGGATCAGCTGGAGGGGTGGGGGGCTTGAGGGCGGAGCTTATGAGCATCGCTAGAAAGTCGAAGCCGGGAGTCAGTGCGCTTCAGTGAGGCATACGACGCGCTCTGACGCACCAATGGAGAGCTAACGGACCTGCACTGGCGCAGACGGACTTGACATACACAAACCATCAGCGGGGAGTCTGCAACTTTGTTTTTCTATTTTTTACAGCATTTCTTTTCAATATTTTGATAGTGTGTTCAGGCTTTCTGACCACCCTTTTCAAGTTTTATCGAAGTGAGGCCAAGTGCCGCATTAGCAGGTACGGTTATTTTTAATACTTTTTTATTAGGCTATTTGTATAAATATGTGTATATTATTTTTCAGCTCTTATGGTGTGCAAAAAAATCAAAGGTACTTTTCTTAAAGTTGTAGGAAACCCATGTATGATCAGATGTTTATTTCAGGCTTTATTTCAAGATTCAGATTTGAACAATTCTGCGTAATAATACAAAGTTGTTTATTAGCATAATTGTATTCTCATTGTTAAAAATAATTAAACACATAACTGAATTAAGATGAAATGTATAGGGCCTATATAAAACATAGTTAAAATAAAATAGCATTGGCTCTAAACGCAGGGTAATCCATACTAGCCTGTAAAATGTTTTTACCACTATAGCCTACTGTATGTCCAGTTTGTTTCCATGCATTTTGTCACAGTTAGGCCTATGCATGTCATATTTGATCAGATCGCAAATTCATAAATGCAAACTGGTCGAAAAAGTGCAATTAACTAACCTCTTTCACTTTGGAACCATTTTTATTTCATTTTCAGGAAACAATTAAAACGAAAATGTATTTATTGATTTATTTTAGAATGCAGATTATTTAATCCAGTCGAAATGTGTGCCGACCGGTCCATTCATTATTACAAACTTTTGTGTTCTACTTATAAAGGAATGACACGCTCCAATGCATAAATACCAGGAATGTTTATAAATGGCAAAACGGAATGTAACTTTAATTACAATCTAAACATCTCGCGTTCTAGAGTTTTAAAGGAAAACATGGCTATTCATCGACGGAAGAATATCACGAGGCCAACAAATCTCTGTGACAAAAACAAAAATACAAAAATTTGTATTTGGAGACAATGCTGATGTCTATCAATCAAATCAAATTCAAAACTGTTCTAGTAGTATTAGCGTGGCTTGGTACTGTGTTTGTTGATTCCGGTTTACAGGCTCCCCACAAATTAAATCCGAGCGCTTTATCTGTGGACTAAATCCAGTCGTGTCCCAGATTGGACAGCGTCTCCAAAATGACTGCGGAAATCAAAGGGTTTATACAAAAAGTCTTTGCCATTAGATGGAGCATTAAAATTGAGAGAAGAAATGGAATTATAGAGCTGTAAGCTATATAATAATCATCACAATAATAGTGCTGTCTGTCAAGCCTCCATTATGAGGGTTAACTCATGTGAGGAGTCCTACTCTGAACATCTAAACACAGAGGTGTAAATAAGGCTTTATTTTGATTTGAATGTACTCACAATTCTGTCTACTGTGCCCTTAGATCACAATGATGACCAAACCTTATGGAAAACCAGAGGATGTGACTGAGCTTGTCAGCTCTCTCGGATGGATGGAGGAAGACCTCAGCTCACAGGATGGTGACCGGACACCTGAGATAGGTCACTATGCGCTACACAGGAGACCTGTAGAGCTTGGCAGTGAAGATATGGAGGAGGAGGAGGAGGAGGAGGAAGAGGAAGAAGTGGGTCTCGATGGAGAAAAGGCACCCAAGCGAAGAGGTCCTAAAAAGAAGAAAATGACCAAAGCCAGACAAGAACGTTTCCGTGCCCGACGCGCCAAGGCCAACGCCAGGGAACGCTCACGCATGCATGGGCTGAACGACGCGTTGGACAACTTGCGGCGCGTCATGCCTTGTTACTCCAAGACGCAGAAGCTCTCCAAAATCGAGACCCTGCGGCTGGCCCGCAACTACATCTGGGCTCTATCGGAGGTTCTGGAGAGTGGCCAGTCACCCGAGAGCCTTGGTTTTGTGGAGATGCTATGCAAGGGGCTTTCGCAACCTACCAGCAACCTTGTGGCAGGCTGCCTCCAACTTGGACCCTCGTCCATGCTGATCAACCAGCTGGATGAAAAGTGTGGGGTTCCAGGCGTAGGTGGTCCACAGGGTCACCCCATTAGCTATCCTTCACCGGGACTTCCCAGTCCACCCTATGGCTCAATGGAGGCCTCACACTTGCTTCATCTGAAGGGCTTCAAGGGGGCTAACTACGAGAACTCCTCCCCCAACGAATGTAGCAGCGGCACGCCACCTTATGACGGCCCTCTTACTCCACCACTCAGCATCAGCGGCAACTTCGCCCTCAAGCAGGAGCCGTCGCCGCGTGAGGCTGAGAGGAACTTTACACCTCACCCGACCCAGGCCGCCCATTACATCTCCTCACACCCTTACCCACCTTCCTCCTTGGCTGGTCTTCCAGCTCCTCAGGGTCACCCGCTGTTCCCAGGCTCCCGTTTTGAGCTTCCTTTAGACATGGCTTTCGAGCCGTTTACCCCTTCACACATTGTGGCATCACAGATGAGCAGCATTTACAGTGAATGAACAGAAATGACCACCAGAGACACTCAGCAATCCTGCCTCCTGCTCCTCAGTGTGCCTCCAGGGGGGCAGCACATTTAAGGAGACACTTTGCATGTATCCTGTCTGATCCCTTAAGAGACCATAGTGGTCACTGAGAGAGAGTATCTGAAACGCAACCTACCTGTGGCAACTGAAGTACTGAGAAAGAGATGCATATTTTTTTGTTAATTTATTCTTGTTTCTGTCATGACTGAGTTTGTTACTTCTTTAAATGTTATTTTTAATTGTTCTGGGATTTGTATTCTGTATACACTTGATGTTCTTCATCTCAAATAAGATGACGACTTTGGTGCACACGCCATAAAAGTGCATCAAAATTGACACATAGACAAGATTTTTAGATGCATACAGTAAGAGTAAGAACCTCAGTTTTTTTCAGCACTGTTCAACCAGATGCTGATTTTCCACTAAACAAAACACACAAAACATAAATAAATAAAAAGAATGAATGAAGGAAAAGGACAAATTTAGTACATTACATTTGCCATAACAAATGCATTTATTTATGACTGTATTTAATATTTATTTTGATGACAATTGTATGTTTTGAAACAATTTGTCAGCACTGTTTTTCTTGGTTCATTGGTACACTGCCAGTCACTGCTACCAATACTCATAAAGTATCTAATTTATTTATTGGAATTCATTCAGTTTAATGTATTTTTGTCATTCTCCACAATATTTGTAATTTTGCTCAAGCGTTTGTAAATATTTACCTGTTCCGCACTTAATAAAATAAATATTCTTATATAATATGACAATTTGTTTCTTCATTGTGCTCTTTATCATTGTTATTATGATCTTCTTCATTTAGAGATTCTATAATGTATACTGAAAACATAATGAAACACTTAACCAGATAGATTAATCATTTTATCAATAAAACCAAACATTTAAAAAATACAGTGCATTTCAAAATAATAATGCAATATTTATTTGATTTTGTCATTATAATCATCAATATAATGTTGCACTGTTATGCTTAATCTTTATTTCATAGGCATGCTGAATTTTCTCTAATGTGTGACCAAATGTATTCATAGACAGAAAAAAAGACATTAAAAAAGTCTATCTATCCATCCATCCATCCATCCATCCACACATATACAAATGTAATAAAAATTGCAATCACTGAATTTGTAAGATGATGTTGAATCATATGTATAATAGCCATTTTAGTGATTAATATTAGTGTTATGATGGGCATGGGAGTCAGTGGAGCATGTGGAGCCATGGGAACACATAGCTGTGGAACAGGTGACTGTGTCATGGGATCCCCTTTCAGTCTCACTTGCATTTTCCCAGCCTTTTCATTGCCAAAATGGTTGGGGAAATCAACAAAACAAAACAAGCACACAAAAAGGGGGTTAATGATGTATAGGGAGAAAAAAGTGAAAAATTTATTTTTAATGGTTCTGGTAGCATGTCGCATAGCTGTACTGAAATGTTTGCAGACATTGTCTACGTATTTCCACAAACCTTTATATCACTGGAGTACAGGGCGATCGTTGACTTTAGCTCTGTGCTCATACCGGACAATGCGATACCTCTCCAAATGGACAAACAGAGGGATGATGGGGTGACAAGCCAGAGAACCAGTGTGTGAACGTGTGTTTATTGTTGGAAGCGGCACTAAGATGAGAATGGGTGCCTCAGAGGGTGTTTTGCCTGAAGTGGACCCCGCCTCGTCTGCTGCTCCAAAGGTTTGTCTTTTCCAGCCATGGCAAGGCGAGAGAAGTGAAGGAGAAAAAGGGAGCGATTGTTTTAGTGGGCGCCACTGGTCTATTGTAAGTGCAGTGTGTTCTTTCTCTCGACCTCTGACCTGCATTGTTGTGAGGCTGTTCGTTCGGAGAGCCGAGACAGCTGGGAGAACTGCGGGGGGCTGATGGACAGCTGGGGCCAAACTAGTGAGAGAGAGAGATTGAGCAAGGGGGAAAAGAGAAAGTGGGAGAGGGAGTAAACCAAAACAGAGGAGGTGAACAAGGCCTTATTCTTGAGCAACCCCTTTCCCTGTCCTCTTGTGGGTCAGCTGGGCATTGAAATGACACATAGTTCCACACGTTGAGATGGTGAGAGCAGCTGAAGATGAGGAAAGGACAGAATGTGAGATTTAGATTAGAATGTTTTCAATGTACTCAACAACCTATTCATTCTTATATTTAATTTTAAACCTCAGACTTTGTTAAAAAGCTGGTTGATCTATTTTTCTTTAAAATAAATGAAGTAAATGATGATAAAATTGTCATTTATGGGTGAATTGTCCTATTAAATGTGGCTGAAGCATTCATCACATTTGATGCCACTGCAATCTCAGCAAGTTACTCATAAAACTGTGTAATTTACTACCAACAGAAGTTATACAAACTATACAAGATGTTTTAGAGTCTTTGGCATTGTTCATTGCCAATACATCAGCCGTCTGTGCAGAACTCAGCAGGGCTGAAATAAGGGAACGATTTCAGAGTTGTCAGCTGCTGTCGACATATCTTTTGAAAACAGATGAGAAGGCACAGAGGAGAAATGTGCTAGCAAAAATGAAAAGGCATGTGAAGATGGTTGAATTTTCCCATAGGGCAGATGGTCATTGTTGTGACCTCTGTACCACTGCAAACACCCATACAAAGTTTATGATAAAAAAAATAATACTACAATCTTAGTGATACTTTTAAGACCCTAAAAGACCCTAAATTAATTGTAAATCTTATTCTAATACAGCCATAGCTCAAAGGATTTATTCTGCCTGTGACCACATCAGGTGAATAAGGCAGATGATAATCTGATACAGTGGCCCAAATAGAACTTAATATATTTGAGCCATTTTAAATTAAAAGAAATTTAGAAATTTCATTGCATTAATGAATACTATTTCAAAACAAAAGGCATTTATATAAATAAATAAAACATCTTTCAACTAAATCAATCCACAAAATGTTTGTTTTAATTTATAAAATGGCATTCTTCGAAATATATATTTGTATGTAAAATTTAACACAGAAATATGTGAAATTTATGATGGTCAGGCTTACTTTAACACCAGTGATAAGTCTGCTAGAAAACCTGTGCAAACTTGAGGGAAACTGACTTCATACACCCACTAAATATTACCTTGACACAGATGGTTAAACGTCATTTCAGGCTTGAAGACATTCACTAGACATTCTCTGCAGGTCATTTAATCCGATACTTCTTAAAGTGTGGCTATACAGTGTTTAAATACTATTTGGGGCAATAGCACATCTTCCTTTTCTGCATGAGGTAATTATATATGTTGTTTGGAGTTGTGATTTTTCAAAGCAAGTTAGATAGGAGGAGTGGATGATGGGACATTAAAGTGCAGTCTGAAACCTCTTTCACTCCTCCCCAGTTTTTTTGTCTCTCTGGCACAAATCCATTGACCAAACAACGCAGTCTCCCACTAAATGAAAGGTCCTGATCCATAGGGGGGAGATGGGGATAAAGCATTGTGATTAAGACTGTATTAATGGGGCCATAGGAGGCTGGAAGGCTTTAATCAGTGTCTGTGCTGCCGTAATCCCCTGCCTTTAAGCTTCAGCTAACGCTGTGATCCTCCTCCTCATGAGTCACATCACACACACTCACACAAACACACTGGATAGGCTGGAGAACAGGGAGGTCAAGGTACAGAGCTGGAGTACAATGAAACTGATAGATGGTGTATGCTAGAAGGCAGCTGGACAAGGAAACCGGGAGGAGGTGGATGAGGGTGGATGAGGTATGCAGAAAGACAGAAACAAAAAATGCTGAAGTGGCAAGATGGATGGATGGATATGATTTATACAGGCAGACAAATAGACGGATAGATGGGCAGATAGACAGAGACAGACAGACAGACAGACAGACAAGGCAGGCAGGCAGACAGATAGATAGATAGATAGATATGATTTATACGAACAGACGGATGGATGATGGACAGACGAACAGATAGAGAGAGACAGAAGGACAGAAAGAGACAGAAGGACAGACAGACAGACAGACAGATAGATAGATAGATAGACATGATTTATACAGGCAGACAAATAGACGGATAGATGGGCAGATAGACAGAGACAGACAGGCAGGCAGGCAGACAGACAGATAGATAGATATGATTTATACGAACAGACGGATGGACAGACGAACAGATAGAAAGAGACAGAAGGACAGAAAGAGACAGACAGACAGACAGACAGAGATAGATAGATAGATATGATTTATACAGGCAGACAAATAGACGGATAGATGGGCAGATAGACAGAGACAGACAGACAGACAGACAGACAAGGCAGGCAGGCAGACAGATAGATAGATAGATAGATATGATTTATACGAACAGACGGATGGATGATGGACAGACGAACAGACAGAAAGAGACAGAAGGACAGAAAGAGACAGACAGACAGACAGACAGAGATAGATAGATAGATAGATATGATTTATACAGGCAGACAAATAGATGGATAGATAGATGGATGGATGGGCAGATAGACAAACATTTATACGGACAGACGGAAGGGTGACAGACAGACAGACAGACGGATGGCAGACAGACAGATATGATTTATACAGTCAGACAAATAGACGGACAGATGGATGATGGACAGACAGACAGACAGACAGATATGATTTATACAGGCAGACAAATAGATGGATAGATAGATGGATGGGCAGATAGATAGAAATGAGACAGACAGACAGACAGACAGATAGACAGATAGATAGATTTTTTAAAAATCCACTTTCTCCACATTGTGCTCCTCCGGATAGGTTTCCAGCACAGCAGACGGCGGTGCACCTGTCCTGTGAGATCAGATCAGACTAAAGAGTGACAGCGAGAGCCAAATTCAAAGACGATCCACAGCAGAGGAAAGGTAAAGGGAGGTTAGAGTTCACAGAAGGGTGGAACAAGCCATTAAAGTGACATTGTGAGGCGAGACTCGTCTCCTCAGAGCTTTGTGAGAGTGCTGGGTTGTCAAAGTTAAAGAGCTTCTAATAGGATGGGGATGCTGTCATGTTTACCCTGCATTCCCCCTCTACACGCCCACTGCATTGTGGAGGTGGCCCGGCTTTGAGCCCCCACAATGGCTGAAGAGGAGGGACAGATGGGGGTCCCTATGGAAGGAGGCACAAAAAGAAAGCAAGGTAGGAGGGCCCGACTGTGTGAGAGAGAGCCTGCAGTTAGCTCACAATGATTGCCATGCAAAGTAATGGAGAGTAAAAGAGAAACGGATGGGAAAAGTAAGAAAGAGATGGAAAAGAGGAGGGGAAAGGTCACAAAGAGATTGGAGAGATGTGTAATCATCTATATATATAATCTATACAGTAAAGGCCTGATGTACTGGTGCCCTTCATAAGTCTAAAGTGGGGAGAACTCAGAGGATGTTTCAGACAGGATCATTTATGGAAAAGTCTTAAAGTGCTATATGTTCACTTTATAACTTTACTAAGTTGACAATACACGTAACAAGTCAAATATTATACTGCACATCAAAAAGAATATTAATTTGTTCTGAGAAACTGTTCAACAAAAACTTGTCAGCATAAATGAAATGTTTACTGATGAACAATGTTGAATTTTCCAAATTACAGAAAATATTACAGAAATTACAGAAAATGTGTGATAAATGTGTGAAAGTAGAACATGTGTGTGTATGTATTTATGTATGTATATATGTGTGTGTGTGTGTGTGTGTGTATTATTTTGTTATTTGTGTGTGTGTGTGTGTTAATTGCTTTTGTGATATGTTATTATTAATGTGTCTAAGAATGTGGGTAACCAAATAATTTCTGGTTCCCATTGACTTTGTTTTTTCCAAACTTTTTCTATACTTACTAAACTATTTTCTCCATAATAAATTTTTGGTTACCCATATTCCTCAGAAAATCTTCTTTTATGTTCAACAGAAGAAAGAAAATACTACAAGTTTGGAACAACTTGAGGGTGAGTAAATTTTGATGACAATTTTCATTTTTGGGTGAATTATCACTTCAATACAAAATTATATTGATTAATAAGTTAATATTATATTTATTTAATATGTAATATAATTAGTTTCTAGATTTTAATTAATGTATTAATTTTAATGAAAAATTCTAAAACAGAATTATTACCATCACATGAACATTTATTCTAAATAACAGACTTTGGACGCACATGACGTTAGTAACAAGCAATGTTACTTATATTATCATACTAACATTAAAAAATATTTTTTTTCG
Organism: Sinocyclocheilus rhinocerous; assembly: GCF_001515625.1. Taxonomy (NCBI): domain Eukaryota; kingdom Metazoa; phylum Chordata; class Actinopteri; order Cypriniformes; family Cyprinidae; genus Sinocyclocheilus; species Sinocyclocheilus rhinocerous. The sequence continues at coordinate 1,823,113 of NW_015647095.1, forward strand.
TTAATTATCATTTGAATTTACCATTGTTTTTCCACTGCTGTCCACGGCCACACAGACTAATAAACCATTCTGCCACATTACATATTGGTTCTTAAAAATTAAAAAAAAAAAAAAAAAGTTAAACAGTCTGTCTGTTCCAAACATTGGTAGAATAGGTCTTTGTTTGGTCTGTTTGGCCCCTGCATGAGCTCATCTAAGCTCTTCCAGGTGAGTCCCTCCGCATTAATTTGGCTCAGTGTGTCATGAAGGCTGAATGGGGTGGGAGTTGAATTATGTGTGAAAGGAGGGGATGCTGAGCGGAGGTGAGGCAGGGGTGTGTGGCAGAGCCTCTTCTGGTGTAAGATGAGGAGAGCCGAGGGGGAGGACCCACACACAGCAACAGATGGGCTCTCCCCAATGGCGCTCTCAGGTTGTAAACTTTCTGTTGAGAACATCTGTCAGTTTGTCCATATGCCACATTTTGAGAGGAGAAGCCCCAGGCAGTGTGGAGTGTGGACACCTGTCATTCCCTGTGATCAGACAGGAAGTGATGGACTGTGCACCAGTTTTTCATATTTGTATGCTGCATCATGTGATGTAGGCATGAAAACTACTACAGCTGAAAGGCAGAAAACTAATTGTTAATGCTAATTGAATTATTAACAGACTTAACATATCCAAAATGCCTGTAGCGCCCACGACTGCATGCATAGCCAGAACCAGGGAGCTGCTGGACAATGCATCATTTAGTGAAGTTGTGAAAAAGAAACTTCCACATAATGATGCAACTATGCGAAATCAAAACCGTGATTTCAGACCATCGTTATTTTGAGAATTTAAGGGGTCTCCTCTGAGCTCCTCCTCTAGATGCGTGTTACATCATCTCTTTTTTTTTGTTTTTGAAAATGTCTTATTTTTCTATTTGCTCTGTTGCGAGCGGATAAAGGAGAATTAAGCAGTTGATCGGGGCTCAGTGTCCAGAGTGTTGCATTAGACAGTAATCCAGGGCATAGGAAGGGGGAGATGAGATAGCATCTCTAATCCCTCGCCTACCCCGTCCCAAACACACAAACTAAAGCTGTTTATACAGTTATCACTAAAGAAAGCCTCACATTTGATTTCAAAGTATGGCACAGCATTCATCTAAGAACAACACCAAGACAAAATTTCCTAACGGACATAGTTTCTTTCCTCTCTGCACCTCAAAACACTGGCAATCCTCAGTACCAGAGCCCACGGAGCCCTCCAGTGGTAGACTTGGTTTTTACCCACAGTTCTCCCCAACTCCACTACCATCCACACAGTGACAGATGTCATGGGGCAACAGTTGGTATTGAGAGGGAGGGGCTTAGGGCCATCTGCCCAGGGTCAAGTTTGGATAGAAGAAGGTCTCACAAAAGAGAAAAAGTGGCAAGTTGAGCTACATAGCTAGAATAGTGTCGAATACTTATGGCTGTTCTGTTAAAGCACTAAAATTTGTGGTCATTATTAACAGATACTGTAGGTGGAGCGAAAGAAGGTACATGCTTCCCAATTCACACATTGCCACCACGAGGTCTTTAACAAACAAACAGCTTCAAGAGTCCAAAGCTGCAGGCATCAGAAAAAAAAAAAATTACATTGATGGTACATAAAAACATTTAATTTATTGGTGCAAGCTCACAAACGGTGTACCAGTAAAATAATTTAGCATCACCAGATATCAAATAAGAGCTCTCAGATTTTTGCTAGTGATCTCCACCTCATCACGAAAGAAGGCTATCTTCCTGTGACCCATCTTCCTCTGAGGAAATCAGTTAAACGGATTAATACATACATTTTATTAACAGTAAATAATAAAAAATAAATAAATAAATAAAAAGTACACCACGAACGCAATTAACACTTACAATGTAGATGCGAAGCCGCTCCTGTTCCAGCTGAAAGTACTCAATGGCTGTGAGCTTGTCAAATGTCTTTTTCATATGAAGAAAGGCACAGTTGGGGGAGCGCTTGGCATGTTCAGACCTTAATGTAAGGACAGTCAAAAACTTTTCCCCTTTTCCCACCCAAAGTCAATTGTTACAATGTCAGGTTTACATCAGCATAAAGAAATAAACAATGTGCTCAGAAAAACAATGGCCATAGATTATAAAGGTGTGCTGCTGCAGCTCACCAGGGGTTGTCTTCCGGCTCCCAGCCCTCCAGCTCTCTGAGACAGTAGAAACAGCAGGCTACGTCTGGCTCATTCTCACTAGGGCAGTGCACAAAACCTGCCTTGGCCATCTGAAGAAAGGATTCAGAGGATCTTCATTACCTCTTTTAATTAAAGCAGCAGTGGATTGTAAAAGTGCCTATACTCAACAGTGCTGTCAATTTGACTTCCATTTATGTCAATTTCGCTCGCTCTCTCTTTAGTTTTTTTCCGACACACTCACCAACTCTGGTGTGCACTGGCAATCTTCTCGAAAAGGCCACTCGGAAAAAGTCTGTAGTCGCTTTTCATAATTGTACATCTGATTAAACGTCAAAAGTCGGGAAGCAATGACTTCTGCGTTAGACATTTCTGAAGCACCACCAGACTGCAACTCAACTCCACACAATAAACCTGGCTGAAAGTGGGTGTTTAATTGGTTGGGTGCTTATTGATTGATGAATCGCTGACAGCTGATCAGAGGATAAACGAAAAAGAAAAACATCGCTGTAAAACGAGATATTAACATTTGTGATGTTACGCATGTAGACATATCGACGTGTATTGCATTGTATTATTTAAACATTTTAGACATTTCGCACAAAAATTATGTTCACTGAAACTAGTAAAGTTTACGTTACACATTTGAAAAAATAGTGTGATGTCTCCCTCTGCTGGACGAACGTAAACACACACTAATTAAAATTCACTGACTGAAAAGGTTTCGTTTTAAAACCTTCATGACTTAGGAATGTCTAACATGACATGAGGTAATGGAAAAGAATCTTTAGACGTTTTAGAAAAACTACTAACAAAATATTTGATAAAAGTTTTGATGAATTGACTAAAAAATGTCAATTAATGTGAATATCAAGAGAGTGGTTGTTGAAAAGTGTACAATATGCATATTATAGACTATAGAAATATTACATCATGCCGTTTTTCAGGACCAAAAACTAAAAACATGTTCATCATCGAAGTTTATTCACATCACATTTGCTTGTCCTACACACACACACACACGCGCGCATGTTGGGTTTCCATGTTTTATGGGGACAAGATGGTTTTTAATAGATTTTATACTACAAACTGTCTTAGATTTTCTAATCCTAAAACCTACACCTCACGCAAAACTTTCTGCTATTTTACATTTTCAGAAATATAATTCTGTATGATTTGTAGGCTTGTTTCCTCATGGGGACCAAAAAAAAAAAAAAGGTCCCCACAAGGTCAAAATTTACTGGTATTACTTTATTATCCTTGTGGGGACATTTGGTCCCCAAAACATAGGGAATACCAGGACCACACACACACACACACACACACACAGATGTCTGGTTTGCTATCCTTGTATATACAATGACAATAAATAAAATAATATATTATATAAATATATAATATACACATACTGTACATATACAATGATAATAAATAAAATAAAATAATATATATTATATATATATATATATATAATAAAATAATTATTAAGTAATGAATGTGTGTATTCATTATTTAAATATTTGTTTATTCATTTATATATTGAATTTATATTTTTTACTTATATGATGCTATTTAGGAACAAAAAGTTTTTTTAAGTCTTTTTGGATAAATTCTTTTGTGAGTTCCATGCCATTGACTCCAACTCAATCACATAATTGTATTTTATAAAATGCTATAAAACCACACAGTAAATGCATTGGAATGGAGACCTCATATTAAGCATAATCCTTAACAAGCCTTGTAAAGATTCCTGTGTAGGGATGCACCGATACCACTTTTTCCAGTACTCGCCCGATACCGATACCAGTATCGGTATCGGTGCATCCCTATTCCTGTGTTATGTAGTTAACCGCTACAGGCTGCACACATAGTTCTGCGGTACAAATAGTAGATTCCCACAGCCATTTACTAGACACAAACTTCAGTCTAGAGGTCTCAGCAAGTTGTGTCCCTTCTTACTTGGACCCGACCAATTGCCGTAAGCCAATACATACACCATAAAGTGAGATCATAGTGAGCGGCAGACAACATTATTGGTTTGCGGTGTGAGTGTTTGGAAGCTGTTTATGACTGGTGGGCATAGGGAGAGACCCTGTTGCTGTCACCATGTTCTGTAACTGTATCTTACTGCGCCTGGCTGCTGAAATGTGCTTACTGCTTCGAAAAAGTGGCCCCTCCACCCCTCTCTGCCCTTCATCTGATAGGAACTTCCCTGTGACTGTTGGTTTGTGCTTCACAAACAAATTCTGCTGTTAATATGTTAATCTGTTTGAAAAGCGAATGTGAGATCACTCAACTGGGATGGTCACATTAAGTCTAAAGGAGGTTTTCTGTGAAATGATTTGTGAGATTCTGAGATTTTGAGAAGATTCGTGGCTGCTTGTTCTCTCTTTTGCGGTGATAGTTTGTCACCTAATATTCAGGCTAGAGTTTCACATTTGCCGTATTCGTTTCAGGCAAGACCCCACACCGGAGCTGCCACTCATTTGCAGTCGGCCGCTCAGGACTCATCGCAGAAGTTAAGTGGGAATACCTCACCATCAGCTGTTGTATGGCCTCCATCTTTTGTGAGGCTCGGCCAAAGCCACAAAGTAAATACTTCACCCAAGCCACACTCTAGATGGAACTGACTGGAATTACTTTGCATGGCTGAAATGTTTATTTTATTAATTGGCTTTTTCCTTTACTACACAGGACACTGAAGAACTGAAAGGAAAGTGGAGGGAGAGGAATTGGTACATGACCCATATCAGCTCCCTATATGTCATGTGCCACAGCTTCGACATGGCTGGAATTTTCCTGATATACTTCTCCAATTGCAAGACAAGATTGTGTTTGTTTGTTTGTTTGTTTATTGGAAGGTAAATAAATAAAAATCAATTAAACAATATTTGATAATGAGAATTTTAATAATTATTATATTTATCACAGTATAAATAGTAATAAGAATTATTATTGTTGTTCCCTTTCATGGGAACTTCGAACTGCGTCCTCTAGGGGTCGCTATGGGGAACGCCTCGTCGTGACCCGTGTCTGAAGCATACATTGAAAAAACACCAACTCGTTGGCTGGCGACAGCCATGACGTCACTACCGGTGCGACTATAGTATAAATAGGCGCCGGGAGGCTCCCGGCGCTTATTTATACTATAGTCGCACCGGTAGTGACGTCATGGCTGTCGCCGGCCAACGAGTTGCTGTTTTTTCAATGTATGCTTCAGACACGGGTCACGACGAGGCGTTCCCCATAGCGACCCCTAGAGGACGCAGTGTCTCGTTCCCTACTCAGGGAACCATGGTTACATAAGTAACCTGAGACGTTTTATTGAAAGATACATAAATAAGTAATATTTAAAAGTAATTATAATAACACTTATTCGCCATATCATTAGTAAAAAGAATGACTGTTGTTGTTTTGTTGTTTTTATTGAAAGATAAATAAACAAATATTAAATAAATATTAAGCAATATTTACAATAATTATAATAATAATAATTATTATTATTTATTCATTTTTATTTTTATTTTTTTAACTCAATTATTGGCATGACAAAATTAAATGCTTTTATACAATCTTTTCTCAAGAGATAGATGTGGCAAAATTTGGTCACAATTGAATTATTGTGAAGCTCTTGAGATGCATGTGTGCATATTTAAAAGTTCATATGTACTACAACCTCGAATGTATGGAATTGATTGGAAATAATTTGCATGGCTGGAATATTTATATTATTCACCGGCTTTTTCTTTTACTGCAGAATTTTCTCCAGTTGCAAGATTCCCAAACTTGAGTGGCACCATTGGCATAGAAAGCAAATCATATAGTGGCTCCGTTTATCACTGTTGGAGCTCTAATGTAAAAATCATTTGTTATGCAACGACAAAGTTATCTATATTATAAAATAAGACCTGGATGTTCCAGTTGGATTTCATCACACCATTCCTGGGAAGGATTAAAGCCGGTTACATCTCCCCAGATATCAGGTATGTGTCTCACGTTGCCCTCTTCATCCCAATCCATGCTTCATGGACACTTGACTCTTCGCTCTCTCACTCTCTCTCACCCACTCCCTCCTTCTCCTCTTCGTTCTCCTCCTGTCCCCTTCCTCACACGGTTGTTCTTACTTATTAAGGTCCTGGTGTGATTATCTGCTGGAATCTCTTGCACTTGTCCTGTATTCTCAGTGTGGTGAGATTGAGAGTGGGATGGGCTAAAAGAGGGAAATGCGTGTCTCTGTGTGACTGTGTGATACTTTGTGCAGGAGACACTCCCGTAAGTTCATCAGGACTATTTTGGCTCCAAATATTCCCGGAGCCTCAAAAAACTGGGTCCGGACGCTCCGTTGTTCATGCCAGCAAAGGTTTCTACTGGGAGTTTGTGGTGTCAGGGTGCCAGTGGAAAGATCCTCGGAGGCAGGGACACAGTCAGAGGAAGAGTGTTTAATGTGGGGTACAGGTAAGAACATCCACTAATATCTATTTCTGTTTGCAGTCTCAAATGAACGCATCCGAGTGCAAACTTTTTCCCTGGAGATCCTTTTTGCTGCATGGTACAGCTATCGTGTGTACTCATTTGTTTATAACACACTAAGAACACTGAAGCTTATTTATATTTTCAGGGTTAAAATTATTCATGTACTATGGCATTTACGATATACATAGCATGCAAGACATAGCTTAATAGTTTAGGAGTCATGGAGTGACCAGCATCTAGTCTTCCTAATTTAGTCATGTCAACGTTGTCATTAAAAAGATTGTATTTCATGAAGAAGTGCACACTTCTCCTGGACATTTGAACTGGCATTCACTGTAGATATATGCTTCCTCTTTTCTCTTCATCGGCAGTAAGAAAGCCAACGTTCAACAGTTGTGTCACAGTGTTCATTATTCTCACCAATAAAGCTAAAAGGAGTTTGATCTAAGATGTACAAGCCACTAAAAAGCCAAGCAATAGATGTATTGTGTGTGTATGTGTGTGTGTCTGTGTGTGTGTGTGAGTGCACATGCCTGTAGGCTTTGTGTTAATGTGTATTTGATTGAGTGTGCTAGCAATTTCAGAAGAAATATTACCCACAGCCATTAATGAACTATATTCTGTCAAACATACACCTGGAATGACCTTTGAAATATACCTTCGCTATTTGGTTTGACTTTTTACCAATGTGAAGGACATAGAAAGGAACAAACTCTTTTGATTTTTTTCATTTAATATCTGTATTTGGATGTAAAATAAACTGGAGCTTTGAAGGTCAGCCTATTTCTTCAGTACTGAGGCAATGTCCTTTCTTTGTGAATTTGAACTTTGCAGGAAAGGTTTTAAACAAATTTAAAACCTGAAATGTATACATATTAGTAATAATGCTTATTTTAAAAGTAATTTATTATTATTTGGCATATGTTTCCAGTTGTTAGACTGACTTGACAAAATGAGTCACTTTCATAAGACCATCGAAAAATCTTCTACTCAACGTATTTGACACATCTTTGTCATGAATCAGATTACTGTGCATCTCTTGAGATGAATGTGTGCACATATAAATGTGTATACGTGTAAGCGTCTATATGTACAAGTCTGGATATTTGCTGACATAGACGGGTGTAGACATGGTATTAGCAGGCTCTCTGTCTTCTGCCAAAGGTGTGAAATTAACATCTCTGTGTGAGAGAGAGTGACAGTCAACTTCAACATTCCCCTCATACACAGAGCTGGAAAAGCACACAGGCTATCCAGCTGGAAATGTCTCATCGCTCCAACAGCTTTCTAGAAATCTTTCCTTCTTGTTGCACAGGAACCTAACTGATATGGATCCACTCTTGATCAATATAGTCTAATTTTAGTGTGATCATCCTGTCATGCAAACGGATACTCATATGCCGGCTGCAGGCTCTGTGCTTTTCAAGGGCACTAAACCGTGAAGGTCTTACGCATATTTAATGAATATCAAAATAAAACCCTTTAACCTTGAACTAGGCATGCATTATTTTTCCATTTTTCAAACCACGTTAGATTTGATATACGTAGGAGACAATGCTGACTACATCAAAAAAGGTTAGATGAACGAATCGACACAATGTGATAAACAATAAATGTCAGATCAGCACTTTTATTAATATACTTGTTATTTCCTATTCATATAGCTGATGTTTTTCCCTTTTGCACTTTAAGTCTAGGTTATTTTTTATATGGTGGGCTGGACCCTGGACGTTCCTTTGACCTTTCAGCGCAGTCTCTAAATTCACCACCCGTCCGCCAGCACACACTGCTGTTGATATATACAGTGTGTTCTCAGAGCACATGGCTCATACACTGCAGCTCCCTCAATACATAGAAGTCATGATCATTTTAACAGGAAGAAAAAAGAGGAAGGAAAATCTTAGAGATAGGCTGTGAAATACATTCCCCATCCAGCCATCCCAGAAGTGGCCTGCAGAAGTCTGCATGAGCGACATGGTGAGACAGAATGTTGACTATAGTGCAGGTTGGTGCAGATTTGAGTCATTTAATACTTTAGAAAGGTGATTTAAAAAATATAAAATTTGTCTCTGTATCTTTATAAGAAAATATATACAATCAGGAAACAGTATCTTATTATTTTGTGTTTTTGCAGCCAAGAAAAGCAACTTGTCTTACTGGTTGTTATGATACTGAAAGGTACTATTGGTGCTTCTACTGGCACTAAATGGTGTTGCGAGAATGGTTGAACAGAATTTGACATGAATTTGAATGTCAAAAATCAAAGCAATTTTTTCATTGTCTCTTCCCATGACTTCTAGCTACTTTTTTAAAATGATCTTTCATTTGATCACAAAGACTTGCTGTGAAATTTTTTTGTACTGATAAAGTTGAATATTATTGAAATGATTATCCTTTGATATGATTTAATTATACCCTGACCTTTGCACTATTTATATACAGAGCTGGGTAGATTACTTAAATTGTAGTCCATTACTGATTCCAAATTACATGATAAAAATTGTAGCTATACACATTATTTTTAAAAATAAAGGTCACTGCGATGCCATATAAGTTTGGTTCAAAGAACCATTCAGTCATAGGTTCTTAAAAAACTCCATCTCTTTCCTACCTTTTTATAATGTGAAGAACCTTCTTTCGCCACAAAGAACCTTTTGTGAAACAGAAAGGTTCTTCAGGTATTAAAGGGGTCATATGATGCGATTAAAATTTTTCCTTTCTCTTTGGAGTGTTACAAGCTCTTTGTGCATAAAGAAGATGCGAAACATTTCCGTCTCACGCTTGAGGTATTCGGCCAATCACAACGCATTGGATAGCTGGCCAATCACAGCACACCTCGCTTTTTCAGACCGATGAGCTTTGTAAAAATCGACGCGTTTCAGAAAGGCGGGGCATAGAGGAGAAACAATAATGTACACTATGTGGAAAATAATGTGTTTATTTAACTTTAAACCGCATAAACACATTTCATTACACCAAATACACAAAATAATGTTCTTTTTAGCTGCATCATATGACCCCTTTAAAGGTTCTTTATGGAACCATTTAGACAAAAAAGGTTCTTCTATGGCATCATGAAGCACCTTTATTTTTAAGAGTGTAGTAACGAAATCCATTACATTACACATTCTTAGGTAATCAGACTACTTTTAGATTACTTTTAGATTACTTTTTTTTACCTATATGTCGTTTCGCTTATCACATTGATTTAATAATCTCATACCATATTGATATAAAAATACAAAGAGTAAGAAAATACATTTAATTTGTTGTAATTACTAACAAGAAGTGCATTAAACATTACGTTACTTCAAGGTTTCCCTAACTGGAGTTTGTAAATTAACTGCACGGGCTTCATGAGTTTAATCAAAAGCTAATAATTAACAAAGTCATAAAAATGGAAAATTAAAATAAGTCATTTTAGAATAACATCAATCAAAATGAAACAGAGAACCGTGAACATGCACATGTGATACTTAATTATTAAAATATTTATTTTAAAATCGCAGGCTACTTGAAGTAAATATATTAGGCGAAAGATGTTCAGATGACAAAATTTGGGAATAAGAAATAACGTGCATTTATGCATTTTAAAACTGTGTGTATCCACAAAAGTGGAAGACTTATATAAGCGGTAGGCTATTTTAAAAAGGAACATTTAAAAGATGAAAAAGAGGAATTTATTGCTATTACATGAATAATATGTAATCAATAAAAATAATAAAACTGTAGTCTGATTACGAGTATTTTGAAATGTAATTTAATCTAATTACAAGTACTTAATTTTTGGAATCTGATTACGTAATCCAGATTACATTCAATTCAATTCAATTCATGTTTATTTGTATAGCGCCTTTTACGATACAAATCGTTGCAAAGCAGCTGTACAATATATTTTTCTACAATATATTTAGTAGTAGCTAATCAGTGGTGACTATGTCAGTAAATGTACATATTGCAGAAATGTACGGAAAAATCAATTAAAGACGTAATCAAACAGACTATGAACACTATTAACAGCAATTATTATATGTTGCAATCAAACTTATAGCAAAATTTGGTAGTTCCGTATGTTGTTTCAGGGTTGGCATCATCTGAGGTCCTCTGAGGGGTAACATATAATCAGTTACTACCCAGATCTTTTTATATATGTCCCTTTCCCCTCCAGAATGTCTGTTTGGTCTGTTCTTAGTAGCATGTTAAGAACTGATTATGATGAAAGATCTGTTAGTACACAGATTTTTACAACTGGGCTTCACCCTATCCCTAGATATACTGTATCTATGTCTGCTGAACAAGCCAACTCAGAGTTCAGATTTAATTTCTTGTGCTCTGGTCTCTCATTAAACACATTAAAAATAGAACCTCAATATTCCAATATATCCATGGGCCTCCAGCCAGACAGGGAAGCCTTCCCTGTCCCGAAAATGTTTTTGGCCCGGTTCCCCTAGCCTTTTACGATACAAATCGTTGCAAAGCAGCTGTACAATATATTTTTCTACAATATATTTAGTAGTAGCTAATCAGTGGTGACTATGTCAGTAAATGTACATATTGCAGAAATGTACGGAAAAATCAATTAAAGACGTAATCAAACAGACTATGAACACTATTAACAGCAATTATTATATGTTGCAATCAAACTTATAGCAAAATTTGGTAGTTCCGTATGTTGTTTCAGGGTTGGCATCATCTGAGGTCCTCTGAGGGGTAACATATAATCAGTTACTACCCAGATCTTTTTATATATGTCCCTTTCCCCTCCAGAATGTCTGTTTGGTCTGTTCTTAGTAGCATGTTAAGAACTGATTATGATGAAAGATCTGTTAGTACACAGATTTTTACAACTGGGCTTCACCCTATCCCTAGATATACTGTATCTATGTCTGCTGAACAAGCCAACTCAGAGTTCAGATTTAATTTCTTGTGCTCTGGTCTCTCATTAAACACATTAAAAATAGAACCTCAATATTCCAATATATCCATGGGCCTCCAGCCAGACAGGGAAGCCTTCCCTGTCCCGAAAATGTTTTTGGCCCGGTTCCCCTATGGAGCCTTTCCCTGCAGCTGGGCAGTAATCTCAACACGGAAAGCTCTATTTCTCTCTCTGGCTCTTGATGTCTCTGCATCTTTGATCTGGCCCTGAGTACAGTGTTTAATTTTGCATGCTAGTTCCAGGTTTGTTTGTGTCCCAGGTTTATGTCCCTGCTTTGCCCTGCAGGAGATGGCTTGGTGCTTGTGTGAGAGGCTTAGTTTGCAAGGCTTGGTTTGCAGTCTTGGAGGCAGTCCAGGCTGCTGCGTTACAGAAGTGTGTATGTTTGGGGATGTGACTCCCCAAGGCTCTATGTTAAAAAATAGCTCTCTAAATAAACCATAATTCTGTGTAATCGGTACGTTTAAGAGGGAGGATGAAATATGACATAGCAGGTATGCTGAAATCCTCAAGGATGATTCCCTACTGTATATTCAAATGTCAGAGTTACATAAGCATCATATGAAAATATGGTAGATATATACAGTGCACAGCATAAATGAGTACACCCCCTCTAAAACTTAACAAATTCAGCAATTGCTCTTTACTTAGAAGACATGTTAGGGTTCTTTGGAGATGTAATGTTCCAACAAGCCTGCTTGATCAATTACCAAAGAAGAATGCCAAAATTATTCAGCAAAATAAGATTTTCTTATCAAACTGATAAAATGTTGTGTTGCAAAAATGAGTACACCCTCCTGAAAGTTACTAAATAAAATTCAAGGAGGTCGTCCTCCAGGAGTTAAACAGCACAGATGTGAAAATGTGTCATGAACTTGTACACTCAGTGCCAAGAAGGGTCAGAGCAGTATACTTTAAGTTCTGGAGGACATACTAAGTACTAGAATATTATACATTTTCTGAATTAAATCTAGGGTGTACTCATTTCTGCAATCCTTCATTTAAACAAAATTGGCTAATTTACTTATCTTACAGAAAATATTGGCATATATTTTGTTGTTTTTATTAAGTATATGTTTCAATTTTGCCATCTTTCCATGAATTATATTAATTATATTAGTGATCATTAAGAAAATACATCTTTTATATTTATTCAGAGGGGGTGTACTCATTTATGCTGTGCACTGTATGATGGACTGAGGGTACATATACCATATTTTCATTCAGAATAAAGTGATGGAAGACACATTATTTAAATGATTAATATGTAAATCAGTTTTTGTTATGCTGGTTTATTTTGTGTTTAAGGATGATTCTTGTGTGTAATAGCAGTTATCAACCCTGTAGAGGGCAGCAAAGCGCTTTTGCCTCTGCTGTAGGGGTTAAACATTGAGTAGCTTTATAACAATGAAATGGACTGTAGAGCAGGAGTCAAGGCCCTGTCCTCTGAGTCTGAGTGTGTCGCAGTGCAGGTTTATTCTGGCAGTGGGCTTTTATGGTTGACTGGTGGCAAGCGGAGGTGTTCCAGCCTCTCTCACACACACACTCTCTTTCTCTGTGTCCTCCATATGGTTGCAGGGATATAGACAGATTATAGGGTTCACACAGCCGCACCTGACTTACATTCTGACTCTTGGCCTAGCATGGCCTCATATGGGCCTGTGTCTTAAGCTGACCAGATTTCGAAAACATTTTGACAACATTTCTAGTTCGCTATGGATCATTAAAATTCCCAGTGTTACAATTTGTGAATTAAAAGAGGTGAATTACAGTTTAGTGCATTTTGACCATGGTAAATATTGGGATGAGCTGATATCACACTTTTTCAGAGTCGACTAATATTTTATTGTACACTGATTTTTCAGTGACTATTTCTGCTGTTTACATCATTACACCTGTAGGGGGCGACAAGGGACTTTTTTTGTTAGCCTAGGAAGGAGCGATTTATTCATTCGTTCAAAATTCGTTCAAACACACACTTCATCTGGAGTGAAAATCTGACTGTCTGGAAAAGCATACCACTGTACTAGTCCTACTGCTTCTGCCATGTCCTTATATGACAGAAACACTAGCATGCTAGAAGCACAAAGGTTAAAACCCATTAAGGAAGTAAGAAACATGGGTGTTGAATCATTTAATTTGTCAAGCCTTTTGAAAAAGCATGCAGAACAAGAACATTAACGAAATAGGATTAATCAGGAGAATTTAGGATTTTTTTTGTGTTTTATTTATTTATTTTATATATATATATATATTAGTTGCTTATTAGTGCTTCACACTCCAGTCCAGTTGGTGGCGGTAAATGCACCAGAAGTTGGTTTGCCATCCGCCATAAAACGTTATTAGAAGAAGAAGAAGATGCTAGAAGCACGCTATTCCGAAACGAATCGACTCGACCTAAATCAGTGAGTCATTGAATCATTCACTTACTCAACCTATTCGTTCAGAATCACTGAATCATTCGGCGATGTTCTGTCTTCGCTTGGATCTATTTGGTTTGTGGAGCAAAAACAGACGCCTCAGCTGAAATACTTCGACTAAAATGTAAGTTACTCATATGAACTTATTGTTTTTTTGAAGTGATGATTAAAAGTTTGGGCTATGTCACCTGCAGTCGTTATTTGGTCGAAATATCAGAACAGACTGCTGTTGATTCAGGATTACAGGTATGTGTGATAGGCTATTGCTGGAATATTTTATGTTTTAATGAGGATATGTGGGCTTGCTTCTACTCTCTTTGCGTGATGCATTCATGTACTGTCATCCTATTTATGCAATATTTGATGTGTGAACCTCAGCGTCTTGTCGGTTGTCATAACGATACTGGTCTTTTTAGATGATAAGTCTATGGACCATCCACAGTTCGTTCACTGACAGGTCTGATGCATTTTGAACATTAAAATGGCAAGGAGTCTTTTGACTGTCAACTTCCGGTAGTAAGGCCACACAGGGTTTTTGATCAGTCCAAATTGTTAAAAGGAGTTGTGAAGGAAATTTTAGAGGTTCGTTGAAAGTTTTGTTTGTGGCGGTTAAGCCTGTGTGAAGTAGCCAGAGGCGGACAAAGTACTCAACTCCATTACTTGAGTGAAAGTACAGATACTGCTGGTCAAATATTACTCCATTACAAGTAAAAGTTGTAAAGACAGATTTTTACTTAAGTAAAAGTACAGAAGTACTTGCTTTTAAAAGTACTTAAATACCAAAAGTAAATTTCCTTTTTTATGTCAATGCACCGTTTTATTGTTGTACGTAGTAGTACTTACAATACTTCTGAAGCAACTTAAGCCCATACACTTTTTACTTTTGGAAGGACAGAAATTATGATCCTAACTTATTCTTATTGCTTTATGATTGTGACATTTTTAAATCACTGTGATTAATTTGTGATTTTATATATAAAATAAACATATTATGTTTTTAGAAAAAAAGCTGTTTGTCTTAAGTTTCAAACATGCTTATGATGGTAACGTTTTTTCTCTCTCTCCTTTTGTCTTAAGTGTCATTAATGACTCCTAGACGTGATGTGATTTTGTTGTGTCAGAGCTGTCAAACACAGAAAGAGCTAATTGAGTTAATTATGTAACAATTTTGGGATGCGGAAGTTACTGTAGTGTTGCTTGTCATCTTCAGCTCTTTTTCTTGACGTTCTCATCTATCTATCCATCCATCTCTTCACACCTGTTCTTTGATAGCCATTCTCCTCACGCTGTGACTATACCCATCCTAGACTACACACACACACACACACACACACACACACACACACACGGAGCCAGGGGGTGCAAAAGGATCCCCATTCTTGGATTTCACCCTCTCATCATGACATCCATTAAAGTCCTGCTGGGTCCCAGTCACTAGCGGGTAGACAGCACATTAGCGCTTGGACCATTGAGCTCAACAAGGCCCTGCTCTGAATTATTGATCCCAACACAACTAATGAGGAAACCCTATCCCCTCTTTTGATGAGACACACACACACGGTCACACTACTGTTTGAGCTCAGCATTGCCGTCCACACCGGCACACTGTCCACCCAGCCGTCACTCGGTTTGCCGGGACTGGGCTAGCCCATTTAATCAACCTGTTTATCAGTGCTTTGGTTCACAGGCTCAGGTGGCCTCAGTGAAAAGGCCTGGGCTGTGTTTCCCAAAAGAATCGTAAGCATATGTAGATCGTAGAAACCATTGCCACTAATGGTCTCCACGATCAACTTTGGCTCACAATGTTTTTGGGAAAGGCAGCCCGTTAGATGAGTGTGAATTTTTATGCTCGTCCAAACTGGCTTATTGACCAGTCCACATCTGATTGTGCATGGTCATTTTTTCATTTTTTTTTTTACATTTAGATTACCTTTGGCATCATGTAATGCTCACTTAACCCCTAATAAATTAAAATAATATTAATATTTTAATAGCACTGTTAAATGTAAATCTTGAGTAAATCACATACACTGTACATGTGCTTTACAGTACACTTTTTGTACTGTACATTTTAATGCTAAGATGCCTAAATTCAGCATTTAGTTTTAAGTGTATGATTTTAAAGGTTAAAGATTGAATTTAAGGTAGATTCAAAGAAGTTATTATAATCCAAATTAATATAGGCTAGTTTTTTGGAAAAGTAAAGTTTGTCAGAACAAATGTTGACTGTTGGCATGATAACCTTGTTTGAAAGCTTATAAAAATGTATAGGTCTTATAAGAACACTTCATTTCCTGGTATGCCTTTCCAGAAAATAAATGCCACATCCTGTCTTCCTGATTTAAAGTTCATTCGACTTCTTGTGGGGTGTTGCCAATTCAATCCAAATTCACGTTCATAATTTAAAAAGGTTACCAATTCTTAAATTCTAAATTTGCCTAACCCTGATAGGGACTCCAGCATACCAGCATCCAAAGCCCATCATATCCTCAACAGGAGGGTGGTTTGCGTTAGTTTTGTCACCATTTGCATCCACAGTTGTTGAACTGGGATTCACGACCTTCCTCTTGACCTTTACAAAGTGAATGATTAAGCAAAGCTCCAATAATGAGCAGCAGTTAATCAGTATAGATCAGTATAAAGACCTCACCTGTATCAGTGTGTTTACCCATTGGTGTATCAGGGCACACACACGGGTCCATACTCATTACGAGCTGTTTGCTCAGGTGCTGGTCTAATAGTGTGTATGAGTGCCCTCCGGGATCAGATGACGGCGTGTGTGCGAATGTGCGTGTAATGCACCTGTAGTCTTATAATAATGGAGCTTATACGTCCAATTTCCCCCAACCTCCTTTATTTTCTGTCTCTGTGCAGTGCACTATCAAGAGTGTCAGCCAGCCTCCTTAGTATTCACATCCCCACTCGCTGACTTACTGCACAAGCCAGAGACAACAGAGGAGAGAGAGAGAGAGAGGAGGGAAAAGGAACAAACAGGAAGACAAAATAAAAGATTGCAATTTTTCTAGCCCCTGGCTCAAGAGTGCATAGTGTGTGTGCTAGTATATGGCTTTAGAGAATTCATTTTTGACGCCTCCTTTCTTCTCTAGCATTTTTTAAATGCTCGATTCACCCCTGCAGCATGGCTTTCCTCCTTCGGATAGGCTGCCATAAGCTCCGCTGTTGTCTGTAGCGAGCTGAATCGCTTACATACCGAAGATGTTCAATTTTGAATTCTTTATTAGGTGCATTTCAACCCGACAATGACACGTTTTGAAATTGGCCCAGTTGTGCTTAATAAGACCGCGGCTTGTGCCGGTCTCTTGCTGTCTTTGTTAGTTTCTTTGTCTCTCTTATTCTTCCTTCCAGTCTTTTCTCTGTGTCACTCCATGTCTCCTCATCCCTCTTGTCAGTTTGAATTTAGTTTA
>NW_015647095.1:1840538-1846749 GCF_001515625.1 Sinocyclocheilus rhinocerous
TCCTGATTCCTTCACTCAGTCGCTCTACGTTTCATCTCTTCCGAACGCTCCGGCTCTTTTCTCATATCTCCCCAAACTATTGAGAAAAGCTTTCAGTAACGAATATTTCCTGCAACAGAGAGACTAAAGGAGAGCCTCAGGGGGTGCGGAGAGGACGTTAATCCCCTTACAAGTTCACCGTCACAGCGTTGCAAAGGGGGCAAGAAGAGGAGTGAGAGATGAAGAAGTGACCACCACCATCGCAATTGCCATAAACAGACCGATTATGAGAGTGAAAGAGATGGAGGGAAAAATAGAGAGAGAGAGTGTGTGGCAATGCTTCCATGCTTTCCACTCTGCAGGATGATAAGCGGCTGCTGCCTCTCCAATTGGTTGGGACTGCCACCAATCAGAGCGCAGACAGGGAAGGTGCCTTTAGGTTATACCCAACCCCAAAAACAAGAAGCGGGGAGATAGAGAGAGAAAAAAGAGAGAGAGCGCAGCGCAGACACCGGCATTTCTTCATCTGAGAAATGTTCCTGTTGAAGGGAAACTGTTCATCTTCTGTCTGCTGTAGAGAAGCACGGTGCGTCCCAGTGCACCTACAGGGATTTCGGCTCATTCACTGACCAGGGCTCTGGCATTTCTGACCCCCACCCCCACCCCTTTCTCGGGACCCTCCCCCACATTGCCCTCTGACTCACCTGAGAGAAGACGGCAGAAGACCTGCAGATCCCTCCCCTCAGAATACTGCTCATTCACCTGGAGAGAGAGGACATACCAGATACAGGATGGACAACAGCTATTCTCACTCTCACGCTGCGCTGGCTGCTTGACTCACTTCTGGTTCGGAAGAGAGACGTAGAGAGGAGCGTTGAGAAGAACTTGTGCTCCCCTGGATTAGAATTCGAGGAGAGCTGGTCCTGATCGCAGGAGCGAGGCTTTTAGGATGATCTTGGGTAAGTTCTCCTCCGGTTCTTTTCCAAAGCTTTGTGTTAAGTGCTGCAGCACCATCGAAATGGGATTTGGGAAACATCAACTCTTTGATAGAGTCCCTAACTTCCTTAATGCCATTCTTTTCAACTTGTGTAGACCTGATGTGCAAGTATTGAATCATGAATTCGGGCTGACGCTGAAGGTCACAGTTGTAGCAGCGGGTGTTCAGCGGTACAAGCTGTTTCACCCTTGGTCAGACTCGCGCTGTCCATTCTCAGAGGGATTTTGACACTCAAATATGAAAACAGAAAGGTTTAAGATCTAAAGGAACAAAAAAAAAAACCACTTCCTAAGTTGAACTTCCTTAGGTTTACTTTATGGCAGGTTATGACAGGATACAATCAGGTGTATCTTGTTTTGTTTTTTTGTGTTGATTTGTTGTCTTACCATTGCATTCTTTGTGCAGATCGTTGCTTATTATTAACACGATTACAATTGTGATGCACCGCTATAAAAATTCTGGCCAATACCGATATGTTGATAATTATTTTAATGTTATGGCCTATAACAATCAATGACAGACTTTTTTTGTATATTTGATTAAATAATATAAAAAACACAAAAATAAAATAAAACTAAACATTTCACAAGCTAATTTGCTGCAAATCAATTTAGTAATAATATTTTGTAAATTTACTGAAACTTACAATACATTTAACAATGTTGTTTATTGTTGTTTTAAAATGTTAACATCAAATGTTTGTTAGATGATTGCAAAAGTAATGTAAATGTAAAGAGAAAATGAGCTTGCATAATTAAATATCCAAAATCAGAGAATAAAAAGAATCTCTAATATTGGCAGAAAACCGATATGGTACCGATATCTTTTGCATTTATATATTTTGCAAGCCTTAAATCTTCTTCAGGAATTTATAATTGTATATATCATGAGCTCAGTTCTGAAATGAAACCTATAAACAACCTCGAATTTTTACAGTCTTTTGGGTTCTTCTGGAGAGTTCCTCCATTGCTCTAGGCTGTAGGTGTGTGTGTGTGTGACTAGAGGCTGCAGCATCTGTGCCAGCTCATATTCCTGCAGGGGTTGTGTGAATATAGCCTCTGCACTCTGTTGCAACAACACAATTGTGTCGGACAGTTGTCGTTGTGTGGCTTAGCTCTAGGTATTTTAGATCATGATAATGGGTCTCTTTTAGTGTACCTGTAACATACCTGTGTGTTGCTGTGCTATAAAAGTGTTGCTGTGTGTGTTTGTTTGTGTAATGCTCTGTGAGGGAACACCAGTTGAGGCCACATTGTTTAACGCATGCCTGGGCTAATTTAACAGCCGGGCTGCTACACTTCTCGCCGGCATTTTCCTCAGGGCATGTTTTTCAGGGAGCCAAGCATAATGATTATAGGGCTTGTAATGTGTGATCTGTCTGCTCTATGCATGTGTGTGTGTGTGTATATGCCATTATTACTACAGACAGAAAGGATTTATAGTTGCAGTGTATGGTTCTGCACCACAATCAGCCTCACGTTTGCTGTCTTTATCTAGCATGCAGAATGGGCTGACTTACCCTCAGAATTAAAGGCTTTATATATGTCTCATATGTTCTGTTAAATTAAACAAGATAATTTACCAAAAAAGTGTGTATTCTCGCCTCTTATAGGCTCTTTTTTTATATAGATTTTTCTTCATTTTAAGGATAATTCACCTAAAAATTAAAATATTGTCATCACTTACTCATCTTCATGTTGTTCCAAACCTATTTAATTTTTCTTTCTTTTGTAGAACTCAAAAGGAGAAATTTAGCTAAATGGATGGAGGCCAAGAACAGTCATGGCCACCATTTACTTTCATTGTGGGGAAACGGGCAGCTTGGACATTCTGCTAAACTTCTTCTTTTGTCTTGCACGTAAACAAGAAAGTAATTTTTGTCAAGTCATGTTTGGAATGACATGGGTGAACAAATAATTTGTATTTATTTAATTTTAATTAATAATTTGCATTATTTCATCAAATTATTATTTTATTTTATTATTTTATTATCATTTTTTAATTAACAATTTGAATCATAAACTTGAGAATTTAAATTCTAAACCCCTTTTCAAGTTGCGTGTTCTCCGCCTTAAAATTTTTTTATTTTATTTATTTTGTGTGCTTGAATTTGGTCTTAATGAACAAACAGAAAAGCACAGACGTGCTGCTCCGTTCCCATCAAAAGAGGCAGGAATAATGTTTGTGACTGGAGAGATGGGCTAATGTCTTCATTAACCCATCTGATTACAGCTGCATCTATCCAATCCAATCAGTCACGTCTGACAACGAATGTTTTCAAGTAGGCTACTTCGTCTGACAGAGAAATGTTTTCAAGCACTCCATCAGCATCTGTGTTCATTACCACATTTCCATTTATATGCCTTTTTAAAAAATAAGATTCAGACTATTAATAAATGAATACTTGATTTTTGTTTTTGCATAAGTGTGCTTGGTGCTGCTATGACCTCATGTTTAAGAATACAGCTGCATATGATGTAAAAATTGCATTGCCGCATTTAAAGATAAATGATACATTCTGCTATAAGGCAGACTTGTATCTTAATTTTTTACTCATTTATTTGTTGTTGTTTTAATGTAGGTTGTTGGTATTTTGAACAAAGTCTTTTGTCATTGTGGTGACCTTTAGATTGCAGATGTACTCAGGACGCCACGTCTCTGCACTATTTTACACTCCAGTAAACAAAAACGATGTCACACACTTCGGCGGACAACACACTACATTATACGAGCTGTAGTGTGATGCAAAACAATCCTTTTATGAACTTCCTTTTTCGAGCAGAGTTTGTGTGATGACTCATTTATAGTCCTTATCTAAATATACTCTGAATGACCTTGATCAGATCCCTGTCCTCTTTTTAACCTGCTTTTACCTCTTTAAAAGCCTATTCACATCAAAAACGATCACTGTATTAGCATCCACACCAATGCATGTTAACGTTCTGTTTATTATAAGCGAACACTTCAGTTATGTCATCTGCCACATTAAATTCTCAAGCTCTTTACAGTCGGATGGATTCTGATTGGCTGTCAGTGTTTTTATTGTAAATGAGTTTGAACTTCTCTATTCTCTTACATCTTTTTGTGTGAAAGGTGAGCAGGTTGTGAACTTGTGACATTTGTTCCCAGTGGTGTGAAGACACAGTTGACTCTGATAATAGGACATAAAAGTTCTGCAGTGTATACAGCGGAGATCCGCTGAGCCCCACAAGACAGACCATACACTGCCATAAATGCACACATGCAGACACACATCGACTCTCCTGAGCTGTGGCACGCCGCCTGGTCCCCAGTGTTTTCATCGGCAGGACTGAGACAAAGAGTGGGGTTGGCTGTTGAAGGAGAGGTGAGTAACCCGAGCAGCAGCACCGCGATGTGCATTCACTGCCGCCTGCCCAGTGTGGAGTTTCTATTGTGGCCAGTCAGTCAAAACGTCCCCCCCTTTCCTCCATGCACACCTGCACACCTGTCTGAGCTCACACACAGATAAGTAAAGCTCTCAGAGCCAATTCGTTTAAAGGAATAGTGCCCAAAAATGAAAGTTTGGTCATTATTTACTCACCCTCATGTATTTCATGAGTGTTCTCATGTCACTTCTGCTCTATATTTATATGAAGCTGTGCAGTAGCTTTATTTACATTTAGGCATTTGGCAGATGCTTTTATCCAAAGCACTGAAGGTATGCATTTTCAGTTCTTACATTTCCTGGAAATCGAACCCATGACCTTGGGGTTGCTAGCACCATGCTGCATTGTTTGAGCTTCAGCAATGCAGCTTTATGTGAGGAAAAGACTGAAATTTAAAGAGGTCATCAAATGCTACATGCACTTTTACAAGTTGTTTGAACTGAAATGTGTGTTGGCAGTGTGTGTACACAACCAGCCTATAATGATAAAAACCCACCCAGTGGTTTTTTGTTAATCTACTAAAATCTTTACCCCCTTCTCAAATCGAGCCGATCTCAGATGTCTGTCTGTGTGACGTCATGACACCTGAGCCGCTGAAGACGCAGTGGATTACATTTGTTTTTTGAAGGGAATGCACCCCCGATCTACCTAAATGCATCTATGTTCGCACGACTCATTAGTGATCCAGCTTCACCTACAGAAGTGAGTATAAGGTTTTTTTAATGAATCTTTGCAAATCGCCTTTCCTAATAATGTGCTAATTAGCAAGTTTCACGATGAATGCGGCTAAAGTAAACAGTCCTTCAGAGAGCAGCTCGGAAGAGAGGGGCAGGGACAGCAGAGCTCATTAACATTTAAAGAAAAATGCTACAAAACGGCTTGCTCTGAAAAGAGCTGTTTTTGACAGGGTAAAAAATGTGTTTTTTACACTACCATTGAGAAATTTTAACCAAACTATGTTACAGACTTTTCATTAAGACCCTAAAGAATCATATCAACTTGTGGAAAATGGGCATCCGATGACCCCTTTAAGTTATTATTTACCGAAAATCTTCTTCCCGCCACAGCTTTCATTTATTTTTTGTTTGCTCAACTTTCTTTGACACAATCAGTTCACATTTAGTATTTAGCACCATTTGCTGGGTTGCATCCACATATGTTTGTGAATTTGCAAAAAAAAAAAAAATTTGGAAACAAGATCATGTGATTGCAGTTTCCAAAATGCTAGTAAATACTTAGAACTTCCATTTCTGCTTTGGGCCAGTTTTATCATAGATGAAGATTTTGGTCTCTTGAATTTGGATATGTTTTATTTGCAAATACTTTTTTTTGTGATTTATTCTGATAATTTTTTACAATTTATTCAGTTTAATATATATATGAAGAGTTCATTTATGAAGAAGAAGCAACATGGCTTCTTGCTAAAATGCTTAGCTGGTTAATAGCGTATTTTTGTAGATCAGTCTGCAAGACACAACTCCATTTAAATTTTTTTCAGAAATCACGTTTTTTTTATTGCGCATTCCACGTAATATCAATCAAACTGCAGTTGGGTTGTTTTGATTAAGTAATAATAACTTAAACAAATACAGGTAATTTACAAAATTAAAGTTCATTGAAAGTATGTTTTTTTTTTACATATTAAAAGTTTGTTTTATAGCAAAAACAGATAACTCCAACAGTCGTTTTTTGGCAAAAGCAGATAACTCCACATTTCATGTTTTAGAGTTAAAAAAAAACCACTCGTTTAATCTTTGCAATCTCATCAGATGACAATGTAGATGCCTGACAAACATTGTTGTTGTTGTGATCATAAACTGTATGGATG
>NW_015647095.1:1846906-1860767 GCF_001515625.1 Sinocyclocheilus rhinocerous
TCACGTGAGAGCTCAAAACCTAGACATTGAAATTATTTTGCACAGTGAAAATCAGACAAATATGGTTTATGGATATGGTAAACATTAAAGGGGTGATTGGCTGCTACATGCACTTTTACAAGTTGTTTGAACTGAAATGTGTGTTGGCAGTGTGTGTACACAACCACCCTATAATGATAAAAATCCACCCGGTGTTTTTTTTTTAATCTACTAAAATTTTATGCCTTTCTCAAATCGAGCCGATCTCAGATGCCTGTCTGTGTGACGTCACACAGACAGGCCCCTCCCACGACAGTTTGATTGACAGTAGTGTTTCATCACAGACTGGACTGGTGTCTTACCTTAGACCCGCCCTGAGTGAGCTGTCATCAGTCCGCTATTGTTTCACCGCCGGAGCAGATGTAGACAAGAATGACTCCTAAGTGATTGAGGTGTTCTGTTGTTGGATGTAATAATGTACATAGCAGTCGTCATTTACTCCCGACATCTGAGCCGCTGAAGACGCAGTGGATTACATTTGTTTTTTGAAGGGAATGCACCCCCGATCTACCTAAATGCATCTATGTTCGCACGACTCATTAGTGATCCAGCTTCACCTACAGAAGTGAGTATAAGGTTTTTTTAATGAATCTTTGCAAATCGCCTTTCCTAATAATGTGCTAATTAGCAAGTTTCACGATGAATGCGGCTAAAGTAAACAGTCCTTCAGAGAGCAGCTCGGAAGAGAGGGGCAGGGACAGCAGAGCTCATTAACATTTAAAGAAAAATGCTACAAAACGGCTTGCTCTGAAAAGAGCTGTTTTTGACAGGGTAAAAAATGTGTTTTTTACACTACCATTGAGAAATTTTAACCAAACTATGTTACAGACTTTTCATTAAGACCCTAAAGAATCATATCAACTTGTGGAAAATGGGCATCCGATGACCCCTTTAAGTTATTATTTACCGAAAATCTTCTTCCCGCCACAGCTTTCATTTATTTTTTGTTTGCTCAACTTTCTTTGACACAATCAGTTCACATTTAGTATTTAGCACCATTTGCTGGGTTGCATCCACATATGTTTGTGAATTTGCAAAAAAAAAAAAAATTTGGAAACAAGATCATGTGATTGCAGTTTCCAAAATGCTAGTAAATACTTAGAACTTCCATTTCTGCTTTGGGCCAGTTTTATCATAGATGAAGATTTTGGTCTCTTGAATTTGGATATGTTTTATTTGCAAATACTTTTTTTTGTGATTTATTCTGATAATTTTTTACAATTTATTCAGTTTAATATATATATGAAGAGTTCATTTATGAAGAAGAAGCAACATGGCTTCTTGCTAAAATGCTTAGCTGGTTAATAGCGTATTTTTGTAGATCAGTCTGCAAGACACAACTCCATTTAAATTTTTTTCAGAAATCACGTTTTTTTTATTGCGCATTCCACGTAATATCAATCAAACTGCAGTTGGGTTGTTTTGATTAAGTAATAATAACTTAAACAAATACAGGTAATTTACAAAATTAAAGTTCATTGAAAGTATGTTTTTTTTTTACATATTAAAAGTTTGTTTTATAGCAAAAGCAGAGAACTCCAACAGTCGTTTTTTGGCAAAAGCAGATAACTCCACATTTCATGTTTTAGAGTAAAAAAAAAAACACTCGTTTAATCTTTGCCGCAATACACGGAGCTTTTCCCTCACCATTGTAATGCGCTGCTTTTGCAAGGTTCCGTGAAAACGTTTCAGCTTTTATTTTCCTTTTTCACCCTGAAGAAAATATCACAGGTTCATCAAGTTTGTCGAAATTATCCATCCCCGATCACTTTTAGTCAGCTTTGACGAAACTCCTCTTAGCTAGCACGTCTTTTCAAAGTGAAAGTAGCCTTGTCACCTGACCTGAATGCAGCGCGCTGATTCGCTAAAATGGACTTATCGGCTTCTGTTCAAAAACAACAAGGGGCGCTTGTCGGCTTCTGCAGTAAAACGTGAACTCGCGATGCCTTGAAAGTGGACAAAACCGGCTTTTTTTTGACAAAACGTGTTTAGGGTTCAGATATGTGGAGAATAATGCACAGCAATCAGCTCTTTTTTTTTTAAAGTGGCGTTTATCGGTTTTTGCAAATTAACTCTTCATATATATATATATATATATATAAATGGATGGAGACAGGTTCTACTAATAAACCTGGCATGACGTGCAATCATGCATTATATTTGAGTATACGCAAAAGTGAATGATTTGAGAGTAAGGGAAAGATTTATTTCTACGTAATTAGAGATTTTGGTAAGTTTCTCACAAAAGGTATCATATGACTTTGGTAGACTTGGAAGATAGTACATATGGAATATTTTCATAGTACATTTGGTCATTTTTGGAGTTTGGCAACAAGCATTTATTCCCATAAATTTTCTCAAAATAAACAAAGAGCAGAAATGTGAAACAAAATGACTTGAGGTTGAGTAAATGACTTCATTTACATTTTGGGGGGAACTATCCCTTTAACACCAGTGTTTGAGCTTGGTACAGTCATTGCAGAAGGAAGAACTGAGAATATTTCTCTATTTACACATGCCGTCCCTTATTTGTTTCCCCTGGAGGGATCCGTTATGTTTTGTGACATTTAGGCACAGTGCTCAGGGTCGTCTGATGTGTTGGCTTGTCTCTTTGTCTGTCTGCATCTCTGACTTTATGTTCATTGCAAGCACATCTGTCTTTATGATACGGCATCCTCTCACGCTTCCTGTCTACCTGGTTATCTGTCATACATCCCCTCCCCCCTCACCTTCTGTCTTCCTGCTCTCTCTCCTCCTCTTTTTTGCTGCGGTCAACCTTAACATCACCTGTCCCTTGAGGTTTTGAAACAAAAAATGTGTTTGTTTGAGAAGCTCAGCATTTTTTCTTTTTTTTCCCGTCTCCTCTGCATGGCTAGAAGAAAATGACACAGCAATTATGAGATCTGTCCCCTAAAGCCCAGTCCAAACGCTGCATATTATAGCCTAATTTAATCTAGACTTTTGCCCTTCATCTTTAAGTGTGTACTTTATTTAAAGGGTTAGTTCACCCAAAAATGAAAATTCTGTCATTAATTACTCACCCTCATGTTGTTCGAAACCCGTAAGACCTTC
This sequence comes from Sinocyclocheilus rhinocerous, assembly GCF_001515625.1. Classification (NCBI taxonomy): domain Eukaryota; kingdom Metazoa; phylum Chordata; class Actinopteri; order Cypriniformes; family Cyprinidae; genus Sinocyclocheilus; species Sinocyclocheilus rhinocerous. The sequence goes on from NW_015647095.1 coordinate 1,850,018, forward strand.
GTTCATCTTCGGAACACAATTTAAGATATTTTTGATATAATATGAGGGCTCTCTGACCCTCCCATAGACAGCAAGGTAACTACCACGTTCAAGGTCCAGAAAAGTACCAAGATGATCGACAAAGTAGTCCGTGTGACATCAGTGGTTCAACATCAAGTTACAAAGCTACGAGAATACGTTTTTGCGCAAAGAAATGACGCGAGCGTGTGGCAGCGCCGGCGCTGACCCAGATCCGGCGTAATGACGTCATCATGCCGGATCTGGATCAGCGCCGGCGCCACCACACGCTCGTGTCATGATACTGTTTGATTTCATCAAAAATATCTAATATTGTGTTCCGAAGATGAACGAAGGTCTTACGCGTTTGGAACAACACGAGGGTGAGTAATTAATGACAGAATTTTCATTTTTGGGTGAACTAACCCTTTAAGCATGTTGTAATACACTGTAGAAAAGACTAGCATAATTGGTTATTGCATTTTGAGCAACATGGCTTCTTGCTAAAATGCTTAGCTGGTTAATAGCGTATTTTTGTAGATCAGTCTGCAAGACACAACCACAAATTGCTCTGGTCTAGAGTGGTCTTTTCATCCAGGTGTTCAGAGGATGGCTGGTTTGATTTTTAGAGAGTTTGCCCCTGCTGGCCAATAATGTAACTACATCATTATGTTTCTCCACTGATGGCCCATCAAAAGTACTTGTTTAATCTGATCAAAAGCTATGATCCGGTAACATTTTAATTGTAACTTGGGACTATTTATTTTTCTGATTTCTCCCAGTCATGTACAGTATATATGAGTTGACTGTTTCTGCTTTATTGTGCGGTGTTACATTAGTATTGTTTATATACGTCGTATTATAGTTTTTATTCTTATTTTAAATTTTAATTCTAGTTTATGTTTTTGTAATTTTCCTTTATTGTAATTTTTATTCGTTTTTTTTAATATGTTTCTATATAACTTTTTTTTGTTTTAATATTAGTAGTTTTAATATTACTATTACTACTTAATAGTACTCCAACTTATTTCAGTTAGTTGCCAAGGCAGAATTTCTCATTTTCAAGTTTTATTGAATTTTATTAATTCAAGTTTACATTTTTCATCCAATATTTAATTTTTATTTAATTCTAGCTTTATTTCAATTAGCCTACTGAAAATTATTTTTAATAGTTTAAGTTTTAGTTAACAATAATAAGTGTGTAATGCTAAACGTGCAGAGTTTGTCACACCTATGTTGTTCACTTTGGAGAAACTCAAACTGTTCTTTCCATGCTGTTTTTCCCTCCTCATGCAGATACTCTTCAGTTTGATTTTATGTGCAGTTTCACACCCATTAAAGCTAAACACCTGCTAGTGGTTTGGCTGAGCAACTGCTGGTTAGCCACTGCACATTCACTCCTCATTTTATAACCTAATCAAACCTTATGTTAGCGTTCTCCACAAATGGTTTTGTTTTTGTCTCAGCTGGCGAGATTTCACCCCACAAAACCATCAAGAAAATCCGATATCTGACAGAACGAGCCAGGAAACGTTTGAAGAAATGGGGGAACGACGTAATAAATTAGCCATGAGGAGGGAAATCATTACTCACTAAAACAGCATGTGTGTGTTTTTCTCCCCAGACAGGTCAGCTGCGTGCATCGTAGGAGGTCAGTTTATTTTTTCGCCAAATGGCAGGTTAACTGCACTTGAGCTTCACACTATGTGAGCGCTTACATCTCCGTCCTCCTCCCCCCTCTCCCCGTCAAATGCAGCCATCACTCTTAGCCGGACATACAGACTGGCTGGGTGCTAGAAGACTGTCAATAGTGGGTGTAACAGACACTAATGAATTGCCTATAACAGGAGCTCTGGGAGGCGGAAATGCATTACTTGCTGTGTGAGGCCCAGCAGACTGAATGAAATGGTCCCAACTGTATCTTCATCCACACACGCATTGCACCTCATTCCTGGCCCGAATACATTCTCTAATGGTTTAAGCATAGTGCGTGTTAGTGCCAGGTGTCCAATAGAGCTGCTCTTTAAAGCACACGGCCAGCCCTCTGTGGGATCCTGTAACACGGTGTGTTTTCTAACAAAATGCGCTCCTGGTATCTGTGTTTGCTGTGATGCACATGGTCGACTGGATCCTGGCTTTGTTACAGAGCCTCCTTGTTTGCTTTACGGTTTATTTTGTTGTATAGACAGAACTCAGAGAGCAAACAAATCATACAAGCCTGACTATACAATACCAGCGATGGGGTCATCCTTTGAATAAGGCAGTTTATGAAATACGCCAACCAGAGCGGATGATAAATACATACATCCGTCCACAAACAGCACACATTTATCAATAGTTTGAGCGCAAATGCCTGACAAATGGGAAGGCTGGATGAATTATGAAGCTTATATCTCTGGGTTTTTGAGGGAGGGGGAAATGTGTGTGTCTCTGTGTGTGTGTGAGGAGAGAAAATAAATGCAGTGTTTGCCATTTAAGGAAAGAAGGTCTGTAGATGTTTATAACTGGTATTACTGTACATTGTTTCCCACTGTTGTTAAGGTTTCAAAAAAGAGGAACAAAATCAATTCTCCTTGAAATTCTGGAAGGTCGATGCTTGGGAGCTTGGAGGGGGAATGAGGGAGGGCTGGAGATGTGATAGCTTGCAGTAGAGAGGGAGAAATCTCTCCTCCAAGCTCACTGACAAGACTATTGAGTCTCTTAATACCCTTTCTAGATGGGTTCATGCATGGAAACTGAAGCACTTTTTGTAAGTCACTCTGGATAAATGTGTCCTGCTATACGCCTTAAGGACAGTTCACCCAAAAATCACACACCTGTCAGGCTTTATTTACTCACATTTCAATTGATACATGTGTGATGTGAGGGTTTTTTCTTCTTTTCCCCATGGAGCATGAAAGAAGCAGACTGTCCAGGAAAATCGTGCTCTTTGTGCTATGAAAATGTTTATAATTTTGCCAAAATAAATAAATAAATAAAATTAAAAATGCTACATTAAAAACATGTTTAATGACTAATTGCTAGTTATCTTGCTATATTTTGTGAAAATTAGTTTACTGTAATATATATATATATATATATATAGTAGTATATATTTTCAACAAGGCAGTGTACTTACAGTATATGTTAAATTTAGAAATCAGTTCTTTTTAAAAACCTTTTTTTGTGTACAAAAATGTATAAAGGTAACAAAGTATAAAGGTTAAAAAAAGAACCACCTTATAATTTATTAGGAAAGTGCAAAATTACCATATATACAGTGTATATATATATTTTTTTTCATTTAAAGATTTTTTGTTTCAATTTTATTTTATTTTATTTATTTTTACTCAGTCGTTCCTTATTTATTTAAATTCATTTTATTTACTGTTTTATTTACATTTATTATTATTATTATTTTATTTTTTTACTTAGTTTCTTATTTTTGTTATCACTTCTTGAAGTTGCATTTTATGTTGTTTAGAAAATATTCAAGGCATTTATTTAGTGTGACCTGTTGGTGTTTTTGTGTTTATGTGGATCTTTGTTAATGATATGGTCACAGGCCAATTTTGATTCACTTCAGTTCATTATTACATGTGGCCATAATGTTGCCTCCTGTTGTACCACTTTTACATACATGCATACATACATACATACATACATACATACATACAGAAAGAAATATATAAAAAAAAAAATAAGATTAAACATTTTATGATTTAATGACATAAAGTTTCATTGGACTGGGAAAATAAGGTTTATGTACACCTGTAATGCTACCTTTCCAAAAAGGAAAGTTGTTTCAGAGGCACAATAAAACTTGTATTAAGGAAGTAAATATGATTAGTTTTGATTTCATATTAACTTTAAATGTAAAATGCATTGTAGCTTATGTCTAAAAAAGTCCTGTGTTCTCTGATAGACACATCCTGGGGGAAGGTTCAGTTAAAAGTTAAAATCATGCACATCTTTTTTTTTTTTTGACTATAAGGTGTTGAGCAGTCTGACAGCTTGTGGGAACAAACTGTTATAGTGTGATTGTTTTGGCCTGGAGACTAGCTTGACCCTCTGTCGTCTAGAGTTATGTGCCCGAAATGTCACCTTATGTTCATTCAGGCTCCAAATTATTGAATGTTTATTGTAAATCCATCATTAAAAAGAGGCTGAAGAGTTTTAATGGGCTTTGGAGGCAGTTCCAGCTATGCAGGCTGGGCTCAGACCTGCCTGAATGCTGTGTGTGTGTGTGTGTGTGGGTTAGAAGGAGATAAAGGGAGAACATGTGTCTTGTGTGTGAATGTGGATCTTGCAGCAGTGTTTGGATGAGTGCCATAGAGTCATTGGCTAGCAGGTAGCTTCCTTGGTGAAAAGAAAATTGATGCACCAGTCAGGAGCTTGTGGTATGCACACCTGCACCTCCTCTCCGCTTCCCCTCCTCCTTCATTTTGCGATGTGGCAAAGGGCAAAGGATATGGAGGGACTGCGCTCAGACCTGCCCCTGCCCAGGAGGTAAACACGCTGGTGTGTGTGTGCGCACATGCCTCTGTGGAGATTAGGCAAGGTGCACCAGGCCCACATGGCTAGCCGGGTCCAGCGATGAGTAAGGAAACCTTTCCAACATAGCTACACTTTTGGCAGTGACAGACATGCCTGAGCACATTGGCTGATATTTCAGCTTCCTTGCGGAGGTGTATCCATGAATTATGAACACTTTAGTCTCCCGTTGGTCTCAAGCTCTTAATGAAAAATACCTTTTTTTCTTGAGTAGAACTGCCCTCATTAGTGGTAGGAATTTTGATTCATTTAAAAAAAAAAAATTTTATACAGCGCTTTCTTGTTTGATAGCTTTTTTTTAATAGGTAGATCCACATTAGTATGAATCACACAAAGAACATGGTCCGTACATAAATAATATCAATCACTTTCTGTTTAATTAATCCCATTAGACACATTGATGAAGGCAGAGTGATGAAACCTGTTTCTTCTTTATAACATAGAAAATGCAATTAATTTGAGTGCTGAGCGTCATATTCTTTTTTTCTTTTCTTTTCTTTTCATTGCTTATGTTCTTTCCTGCACTAAATGACCTGATTCTTTTGAATCAGTTTACCAAAAGGTTTGTTTAGATTCATTCACTGATTCTTGCATTGGCTTTTTTATTACACTATTATGTGGTGTGTTTTTGTGTGTTAAGAGTGAGTCATTCATGAAATCTGAAAATTCCTTTTTCAGAACTGAAAACAGAGAGATTTGTTCACTTAAATGATTCGGTCACATAAAGGTTTTGATAAAAACATTGATTTGTTCCAAAACTTTATAGTATTTGGGTGCTTTTTTCTTTGTTATTCATCACCAGTGACTCAGTGATTCTTTTGAATCAATTCACCGAAAAGATTTCTTCAGATTCATTCACTGATTCATTTTCTGGCCCTTTCATTGCATCAGTATGTGGCTACACGTGAATGTGGTTTTGTATGTTAAAAGTGAGCCACTGAACCATTTACACTACCGATTCATCAAAATCTTTTGTAATGATTAATTCACTTGAGTGATTTGTTCTCAAAAAAATTGTTCACAAAAAACACTATTAAATGAAAGTTGAAGTGTTTACGATCTTCCGCTTGAATTGCAGAGACAGTTTATACTATTGTCATGAAAAACACATAAGATCTGGGCTTCTCGGTTTCTCTCCAAAGCCCTCCATCACTGGTCCATTTACAGCTCAAACTGTGCTCTCCTGCGTCGTCTTATTGAGATGCGGCCAGTGGCTTAAACGTGTTGTGAGAAAAACAGCAAAGCGGCTTGTGAAAAAAGACGTGGGCCATTTCCATAAAATTAGCTTAGCAAATGGAATGAAGCAGCAGCCCCTGCAGAGTGAAGACAACAGCAAGAGCCGCTGGAGAATTCACAATCTTCACTCTGCAAAACGCCTAGCGCTGATCTCATATACGTGGCCTTTTATGGAATTAAGCACAAAATATCTTTACACTGGCACCGGATTGGATTAAAGAGCATATTATACAGTGCCGCATCGGTAAAGAGGCGCTAAATAAGGTCCCAGCTGCCACGTTCCTGTGTTTTTGTTGTCTATCTCCACATTAGTGTTGCTATATTGGGCGATGGGAGTGATTCAGCTTTGTGACACCCCAATAATCACAGCACATACACCACTACATATCTTCATTAGCGGATTAGCTGTGGGAAATGAATCCCGCTTTGTTCCTCCTCCACCCAAGCCTCATTCCCTGTTTGTTCTTCTTCTGTCATTTCTACTTAGGCTTTGGACACACGAACACACACACGTCCGCTTGCTAGGATGCTAGCTTCTGTTACGCTCTTCTTTTGTTCCCTGAAGGTGCATCAGCCGCCCAGTGGGTGTACTGACTCGAGACAGAACAAATTAAGGTCACAGCAGGCAGTGGACTGCAGAGAGAACCTGTGCTAGACCAACCTTCCCTGTCCACCTTCAACACATCACAGAACGCAGTCGAGGCCCGCCGCTAGCTTACTCTAAGGAGTCATAATCATTTAATCAAGACCCTTCACGCCCATCCATCCTCCCGCTCTCCCCGGAGGCCCAAATCGCCTATTGTTCGTATATAGAGAAATGATGAAAGGTGATGAGTGTCTTTGAACTTGAGTAGGAAGAGAAAATGGGGATTGTGAAGTACATGTGAGATGTGCTGCTGCAGCTCTGAGGGTGTTTTTTGATACGGACCGGAGCCGAGAGAGAGACCGTATTACTCGTGAATGGGGTTGGCATGAGTCATACTGCTCTCTGGTGCTTGATGGTGGAGTTCTCCCACAATGCATCTATTTCGGGCTTACTTTTCTGTCACTCTCTATGTACTTAGGAGCGTAACTCCAGAACACTTACATATGGACCTCCGTGCTGTGCAAAACAAAACACAATAAAGTCAGTTCACTCTCCCAAAATCAGAGCAGCCGACTACTAAAATAAGAAATGGCGTTGTAGAAAATGCAGCATCTTCATGGGTCAGTGAGTCAGTGCTCATATTTTTTTGTTTTTATTAAAATCTAAATCAAAATTTTGAAAATTTCATGGTGCAAGTCCCCAAAAACTGTTTACGAAATAAAAAAGGAAAATGTAATTATATTTTTTGTGTGACACAAAAAGTCCAGTTCATTTGTATTTATTTATTTATTTATTTATATTTATATTTATATTTGTATTATTTTTTAGTTGTTGTATACTGGCAATCATGAATGATTTAATATATATAATATAATATATGAATACCGTCAAATCGATTAATCGTGATTAATCACATCCAAAATAAAAATAAATCCAAGATAAAATACTTGTATATATTTAAGAAAATATTTGCATGTATACACAGTACACACACATATATTATGTATGTATGCATATATATATATATATATATATATATATATCCTTGACAAAGACATTTAAAACACTTTGTTTAATGACTTTTTACATTTTTGTATTAAGATCTGTAGTCACATTTATTTGAGGTGTATAAGCAACTTTTTATTTATTTTTTTTACTTGATGGTCACACAAGCTATTATATTGAAACCCTTTTTTCACATGCGGATGAAAGTTTTTCAAAGCCAGCATAATTACAAAGAGTCTTTTCTAAAAAACTTTTCTTTCCTTTTAGGATTATCTTATTTTATTTATTTTATTGTAGAAACATATATAATGTAATTGACCCTCATATGTCATATGCTCTATATTCTTGGGTGAACCCCAATGCCTTGCCAACATTAATACCTTGGTGGAGGTGGACGGCGTTAGGCAGACCTCCCCTCAAGGACGGTATCCAATTCTGCTTGTGGTTGCGCCCCTGTGTAATCCATAGCTGCAGGGAGGATGACCTTCACAGCATGGAGCCTCAAAGGCTAATGCGACAGGGAGAGAGACAGAGGAAGGAAAGGGAAAGAGGAGTACGAAATGACATATTTAGACATTTGCCTTGCTGACGATCACTCAAGGGCGAAGTTGCGCCACTTTTGCGTGTGGGGTTTCAGCACAAAAACCTGCGTCTTGTTCCTTAACCCTTTAGAGGATGTTATGTTAACCCTAGACCTGCTCCACTTTCATTCCATTTCATTCAGTTTCCAACTCACCAGATTCAGACCCTATTATCTGAAGGTGGGAGGTTTGGCCAGTATGATCTTGGTTAAAAGAGTACTGGCTTATCAAATATTAAATGATCTTTGATGGAGCAGGTGAAGAGGAAGTGCTGTGTGATGCTGATTCAGCGTTTGGCAGGTGCAGTGAACCCATGGTGGCGTTTTATCAGATCTCATCAAACATGCCAGCACTCAGGTGCTACTTACCTATGTCACTCTGCAGGAAATCTGTGAAATTCGTGGATTTTCCCAAAAAGTTATTTTCTCCTACAGATCATTTGCTTTAACCTGAAAATGCTCCAAAGGGTATTTAATAAATATTGAAAAATATAAAATACAATAAAAATAAAATATATTATTTAATAATAATAGTAATAAGAATAAGAATAATTCATTGTCATATTTACAGTATTTATTTAATATATGTATTTTTTATTTATTCACAAATTTCACACTTTTTAATGATAATTCTCCTACCTATAAATTTTTGACCCCACAAAATATTAAAAAATTTGTTAGAATTCAGAGATTTGTTTTTTCTTAATAAAGAGGTCTATTTAGGAATATTATTAAATATTAAGAATTCTTAATATATTATATATAAATGCATAGAAATGTATTTGATATTAGGTTCTATTTAGTAGGAAACTATTAAACTAAACTATGAAAACCATGTACCAATGTCATCATTATTTGCTTCAACCTGTAAAGTATTAAATATTAAAATTAAATAAAAATTAAATTACTAAGAAAATATATGTTTTGTTTGGATATTCGACTGTTAAACTAAACTAGTATGAAACCAAACTGAACTTTCCCATTTTTCAGTTGCACAAAAGAGCTTTGAAGAGCTTTGTTGTAGTCATGTCTTATTTTGCCTAGGCCCCCAAGTGAGCCAGGACGGCCACTGCTGGCACTTGGAAAAATAGGTGTGTGACGTCCTGGTCGCCACCTGTAGCTCCAAACCAGTGACCTCTAAAACTGCTCCTTTTCAAATCCCCTCTCCCTGCTATTGATGTGCCATTCATTCTCTTTCTCACCATCCAATTTCTCTCTCTTTTTAATTTCTTTTACCATCTATGTTTTCTCTGTCACCCCCTCTATTTTTGTCAGAAACAATCAGTGGATTTTCCAGTTGACTGCCCTGCATTGCCGCAGTCACAGACATGGAGGCAAGTATGAAGGGAGGGGGAAAAACAGACAGAGAGAGGGGGTGAAAACACACTTAAGAAGCGGGGACAAAAGAGAATGCTGAGGGCTCTCATGATTCGAAATCCGTTTCGAAGAAGCATCATATCGGTCCCTCCTGGTGCCCCACAGTGAGCAGACAGCACTGCAGAGCTGCATTCCATTACATGCAGCCGTTCTCCCGTCTGTCTCTCTCCCCCTCTTTCCCAGCCGACTCAACGGGCTGCTTCGAACTCTGCCACCATTTCTCCCCTCCTCACCCGGCTCTTCACTCACACTCCAGAGGAAAATGCGCATCTCACATTCTGATACCATGCACCACAGTTCAGCCAGCAAGCTGGGGAGACCTCCAAGGTGCATTAAATTATATGTGCATGTCCTTCGCTACCGAGAGACAGGATGTAGCCTTAAATAGCAGCGGTGGGAGACAAGCTGAGGAGGAGACAGATAAAGAGAAACCAAAATCAACACTGAGGACTGAGATAAAAGAGACGAGGATGGGGAAAAAAGAAGAGAGAAATATTTATGGGTCAGTGACAAATAAGGATGTCTGAAAAAATGAACAGAAGAAGCATTTTCAAAATCTAGTTTAAAACACGTGGAAAACTGGTTGGCTTCATACATTTTTGAAAACATTTTTGCCCTCCCAAAAAAACCAAAACATTTTTATTTAATGACTAAAAATGTCAAATGGTGTAACCATCAAGTAAAAAGTAAAAATATTTCCCTTACACCTTGAATACATGTGTACATAAGTTATTATACATACTACTATTTAAGAGGTTAGTAACGTTTTAAAAAAAAATCTTTTTATTAATACTATATTCAGTGTTAAACTTGTTACTTGTTGCAAAAAAAATATATAAAAAATATAATCACTGTGAAAAATATCACTGTTCCCACAAAAATATGAAGCAGCATAGCTGTTTTCAAGTTTGATAATAATGCAAAATGTTTCTAGAGCACCAAATTAGCACCAAACATGATTTCTGACGGATCATGTGACACTAAAAACCGGAGTAATGACACAAGAATAAATTACTTTTTAAACTATATTCAAATAGAAAAGTTTTTGTAGTGCTGGGCGGTATACCGGTTCATAACGAATACCGGTGTTTATTTTTGTTATGATATGAATTTTCACAGTATTTACTGTTTTATGTAAATAAATGCACATGAATTTCCTTTCAGAAACATAAAAAAATATATGGGGAAATTAATTTGGCCTGAATCATATTATTTCCTGTTTAAATATTCTTCTTTTCACATGATTTTGTTTTTAAAGAGCAGGTCATATGGTATTTTAAAGTGTACTAATATTGTGTTGGAGTCCCCTACAACAGGTTTAAATGCATCTAAGGTCAGAAAACATTGTAATTTTCTCAGAATATACATTTAATACTAGAGTAATTTCTCAATGATTTCGAAACGATTCGTTCCAAGCAAGTTCGGAGCAAACCCCT
>NW_015647095.1:1860841-1898564 GCF_001515625.1 Sinocyclocheilus rhinocerous
GCATTAACCCTATAACTGCCGGTGCAGCAAAATAAACAGCAATTTCACAATGATTATAAAGTCTGTGCGCTACACTACATTCTTTATTATTAAACAAAGTAATTAGAATAAATGTCAGTCTACATTAATCGACACATTCTTAGGAAATAGGTTCACAGCGAATTATCAGAACTATTTCAGCAAGACACTAATATCGTGGTTTACCTGGAAACCTAAAGCTGCACTAGGTATACATCAGAATCGACTCTCTCTTTCGAGAGACAAAATCTTTATTTATCATGCACTTTTTTGATGAACAACTTTGCAGACTGTTTTCAATTAAGGATAGCTACGTTATAAACTGCAAAAGAGATATTTTTCAAAAACCCATATGACCTGCTCTTTAAAAAAGTGATAATAAAATGTGATAAAATAAAAAGTAATAATAAAATGTGATAAAATAGCAAGTGATAATAAAACGTGATTAAAAAAACTATGCCAAGTTTTTTTTTTTAATTTATTCACAAATTTCACACTTTTTAATAATAACTTTTCCTACTACCAATACATTTCTGACCCCACGAAATATTAAAAATTTGTTAGAATTCCGAATTTTTTATTATTTTTTTTCAATAAAGAGGTCTATATAAGTCATTAAAGGGATAGTTAACCCAAAAATGAAAATTCTGTCATTAATTAATCATCCTCATGTTGTTCCAAACCCAGAAGACCTTTGTTCATCTTCAGAACACAAATTAAGATTTTTTTTGGATGAAATACGAGAGCTTTCTGACCCTGCATAGACAGCAATGCAACCTGCGCCGTGGTACTGTCATGAACGTGCGTTGAAGACTGACACAGAAGAGAATAAATTGTTGAATGAAGTCGTTATTTTTGTTTTCTTTGTGCACAAAAAGTATTCTCATAGCTTCATAATATTACAGTTGAACCACTGATGTCACATGGACTATTTTAACGATATCCTTACTACCTTTCTGGGCCATGAATGTGTCCGTTGCCCTGCTGTCTATTTTAGGTTCGGAAAGTGAATTTCATCAAAAATATCTTAATTTGTGTTCCGAAGATGAACGAAGGTCTTACGGGTTTGGAATGACATGAGGGTGAGTTATTAATGACAGAATTTTCATTTTTGGGTGAACTATCCCTTTAAATCAATGATTTTTTAGTTATTTTTTTAGATAGTTAATTTTATACTGTATCCAGGACAAAAAGAAACCAGTGCCTTATCATTGATCCTTATGCAGAATGAGCAAGACCAGGATAAATAGAGGAAAATATTGACTGGGCGAGAGAGCACTCCTTTTGTTTCCGCTCCTGTGCCTAGTTGTTCACATCATGGATGAAGCGTGGCATTATTCTGGATCAGCGGACATGTTGCCCACATATGTCAGTGGTGGCCAGAGGTACACATCAATATTCACTGAATCAGAAACTCTGACTTCTTCAGTTTGTTCCACCCTGACTGAGAAGGAAATTACTTCAAGGATATTTGTAGCAGATAAACTGGCCCTTTAGACAGGTCAATTGATTGGGATGGAGGCGATCTCTAAGCAACTGTAACAGTGATAGATCTAAATGCTTAATACAAACACACGGGGATTTAAAAGAGAGGACTGATCTTTTCATTTGTGGTGGGAAGCCATTATGGCGAGAATTACCGGGGACTTGATGGACCCCGTTGCCTGTTGTGTCTGCCCCACGCAAGACTGATCACACATACAGATCAATTTAATTGCCCGCGTGATCGAATAGACTATACTGCGCTGCACACAAGTGTGAGATTTCAATGAATGACTTTGTCCTCAGTGTTCTTCATGGTGCAGGTGGAACACACACCAGATCAAGATCTGCACAAAGACCTATAATTGAGTTGATATAAGTGATACCACCTTCTCACTGCTGTTAGTTTGGAGTGCTGGCAGATATCCTCTCCTCTATGAAAATAATGTGGCGGCTTCCTCTTAATCCACAGGAGTTGTTGATTTCATGGCTATCTGAGTATGGGCAGACGGGAGAGAGAGGAGAGCAGGAGAAACAGTGAGCATAGTTTTCTTTGCTCTGTATGTTTGACACGACTAGAAGAGCTCTTAAAGAGATAGTTCACCCAAAAGTGGGTGTCATCATTTTTTGTCATCATTTACTCACCCTCATTTTATTTCAAACTTGTATGACTTATATAACCCACTGACTTTCATTTTAAATGTAAATGATGCAGGATGAATGAATGAATGATTTATTTATTTATGTTTGTCTTTGTTTTTTATTTTGATGTATTTATTTATTTGAATTTTTAAATATCTTAATTTGTGTTCCGAAGATGAACGAAGGTTTTATGGGTTTTAAATAACATGAGGGTGAGAAATTAATGACAGAATTTTCATTTTTGGGTGAACTATCCCTTTAAATCAATGATTTTTTAGTTATTTTTTTAGATAGTTAATTTTATACTGTATCCAGGACAAAAAGAAACCAGTGCCTTATCATTGATCCTTATGCAGAATGAGCAAGACCAGGATAAATAGAGGAAAATATTGACTGGGCGAGAGAGCACTCCTTTTGTTTCCGCTTCTGTGCCTAGTTGTTCACATCATGGATGAAGCGTGGCATTATTCTGGATCAGCGGACATGTTGCCCACATATGTCAGTGGTGGCCAGAGGTACACATCAATATTCACTGAATCAGAAACTCTGACTTCTTCAGTTTGTTCCACCCTGACTGAGAAGGAAATTACTTCAAGGATATTTGTAGCAGATAAACTGGCCCTTTAGACAGGTCAATTGATTGGGATGGAGGCGATCTCTAAGCAACTGTAACAGTGATAGATCTAAATGCTTAATACAAACACACGGGGATTTAAAAGAGAGGACTGATCTTTTCATTTGTGGTGGGAAGCCATTATGGCGAGAATTACCGGGGACTTGATGGACCCCGTTGCCTGTTGTGTCTGCCCCACGCAAGACTGATCACACATACAGATCAATTTAATGGCCCGCGTGATCGAATAGACTATACTGCGCTGCACACAAGTGTGAGATTTCAATGAATGACTTTGTCCTCAGTGTTCTTCATGGTGCAGGTGGAACACACACCAGATCAAGATCTGCACAAAGACCTATAATTGAGTTGATATAAGTGATACCACCTTCTCACTGCTGTTAGTTTGGAGTGCTGGCAGATATCCTCTCCTCTATGAAAATAATGTGGCGGCTTCCTCTTAATCCACAGGAGTTGTTGATTTCATGGCTATCTGAGTATGGGCAGACGGGAGAGAGAGGAGAGCAGGAGAAACAGTGAGCATAGTTTTCTTTGCTCTGTATGTTTGACACGACTAGAAGAGCTCTTAAAGAGATAGTTCACCCAAAAGTGGGTGTCATCATTTTTTGTCATCATTTACTCACCCTCATTTTATTTCAAACTTGTATGACTTATATAACCCACTGACTTTCATTTTAAATGTAAATGATGCAGGATGAATGAATGAATGATTTATTTATTTATGTTTGTCTTTGTTTTTTATTTTGATGTATTTATTTATTTGAATTTTTTGTTATATATATATATATAGTTATATATTTACATTTTTTTGTTTATGTATTTTTTTTATTTTAGTATTTAATTTCATGTTTTTATTTGTATTATTTTTATGTCTTTATTTGTCTTTATTTTTATTTTTGGAGAGGATGAGAGCTCTTGAAGAAATAGTTCATCCAAATCAAATAAAAAAATTGTCATAATTTACACACCCTCATTTTATTTCGAACTTGTACGGCTTTTTATTTTTTTGTTGTTTTTATTTTGTAACCCATTGTAGCGTCTGGACCACTCAAACACACAATATATATTTTGTTTTTATATTTAACAAATAGACTTTTGTTTTAAATGTAAATGATGGCAGAATGAATGAATGAATGAATGAATGAACGAACTAACTAACAAATTAATGAATTTATATATTTAATTATGTTTGTTGTTTTTGTTTATTTTTAGTCTTTATGTATTTATTTATTTTTGTGTTTATTTTTGTATGTATTTTATTTTTTTGTTTACTTTTTACATATGTTTTTATTTAAGTATTTATTTCATGTTTTTATTTGGATTTGTTTTTGTGTTTATTTAATATCTGTTTTTATGTGTACTTATTTATTTTGATAAACACAAAAGAAGAAAGTCATACAGGTTGGGCGCATTATCCATTTAATAATCACCTTTTAATCTCACATTAAGGAATGGTAGTAAGTCAATGAATAAGAGGGAAATACAGGCATATATTAAGATAATAGCAATTGTGACCACAGCAACATGAATTATTCATCCGAGACGGCAAGGAGTCTCCGTACGTCGCAGTTGCAGGCTTATCTAAATGCGTCATCTTAATGCCTGATGAGCTACGCAAAACCTTTAATCTGTAAACAGCTTTCCCCCCAATGAAACCGAGACTAACTCCTCCAGCAATAACACCAGATGACATATGAGACATTAGGCGACTTTCAGTCCCAGAGTCCCCTTCAAACCTCCACAGAAGACGTTTACAGCAGTAGTGAAGTGACAGCTCAGATGCCATATGTCTTTCGTAGTGGAGTGGGATTGTAACAACACTGCAGTCCTTCTCTTTCATTCAGTGTTTCCTCTTTTGCTCCTCCTCTCCATACCTTCAACGCAGCTTCTGGGCTATAAGGATAAACGTCAAAGTCACAGAAGCGTTGAAAATGTACCTACAGGTGCACATGGATCCTCAGGGGCAGCCCATCATTGGACATTTTCCACGCGGCTCCTTTTCTTTCTCCATCTCTCATTCTCTCAGCCGTCTCTCCTGGGTAAGCTGGAGATTGGGGTTAATGTATACACTGTGTCACATGCTGCACACTGCCACCGTCTGCCAGTTTATCTCCAAAGCCATGGAAGGAAAAAACGCAGAGAGGAGAGAGGTGGTTGAATTGGGATGCGCGGCACGTGAAGGCCAGATAACCATCTTTTCTGCAGCCCTCCTCCAGTGTGCTGTTTGCTCAATCATCATTTACTGCAGAGAGAGAGAGGAGGGGTGTTCAGTGATGCAGGAAGGAGGAAGTAAAGGAGTTTGAAAGAAAAGAGTGAAGGGGGAAGAATCGTTCTAGATACAAAAGCAGGCAGTGAACGGTGCTGCAGAGATGATGCACCAACCCGGTTGAGTGTGTGAGGTGAATATAACACAGCTCTGAGCTTAACGACATTGTTCAGTAGTGTGACAGTAGCACAGATGTACTGTATTCAAAATAGTTTATCTTTTCTCAGTAACTAGATCATTTTCCAGTGCTGTAGTGTTACAAAGTTCTACATTACAGTTTACAGCTGAATAAACTAATGCAATCAAACACACTTATGTGTGCACACATTGGAAAGTATGATCATTTTAGTGAACTGGTTTGATTCATTTAAATGAACTGATTCAAAAAATGAGTCACTGATTCATTCAGTTCTTGTGCAGACAGCTGTGCAACATTTTTTTTTATTATATAGAAAACAATATAGTTATTTTACAACATTATGTAGAATTTTTTTTAAAGAAATGTATATTTTAATTCAGCAAGGACAAATTAAAAAGTGACAGTATAGACATTATTACAAAGAATCTAGGCTATTTCAAATTAATTCTGTTCTTTTGAACTTTCTATTCATCAAAGAATCCTTAATGTTGCTACCTTTTCCATTAAATATTAAGCAGCTGTTTTCAACATCAGTAATAATAAGAAAAGTTTCTTGAGCAGCAAATCAGCATATTAGAATGATTTCTGTAGGATCATGTGACATTAAAGACTGGAGTAATGATGCTGAAAATTCAGCTTTGCCATCACAAGAATAAATTACATTTTAAAGCATATAACAGCAGAAAATATTTATTTTGAATTATAATATTTTACAATATTACTGTTTTTACTGTATGTTGGATTAAATACTGTAAATGCAGCTTTTTGTTACAAAAACATTAAAAAGTATTACTGACCTCAAACTTTTAAACAGTAGCATATTTATAATTACAACATATGTCATTTATAAGTTTGCTGCTTTTAGTCGTTTTTGTTGCATCTTTTTCAATACTGTTGTGGATCTTTAAAGCTTGTCATGCTTCAAGCTCCTCCAACTTTAAAGTAGCTTCACAAACTTGTACGTTGCACTCTGTTGAGTTTAGTGTCTGCAGTTGCTTCCCTCCTCTTCTGGCTCACACCACGTGTAACCTTTCTGCTGTGCTTTTAGCCTTTCTGTTCTACCGCCCACCTGAGTGTATGTGTGTGTGCGCGCGTGCAGAGGATTCTGGCGCAGTGTTGTGTAATAGTCTAAAACACAGTTTAACGGTGCACAAAACACAGCTCTCATCCCAGAAGACTCTTCCTGGTGGAGACGATTGAAGAGAAGATCCACCGCCCCCTCCATATTCACTCTCACCAGCTCCAGAAAATTCCAAATCTCTTATCCCCTGCTCCCTCTGTGAGCTCCAGTGCAATTACTCAGATGATATCAGCTGTCAGTCAGCAGCTCAAAGATGAAGCAGGGCTCTTTTACATGATAATGGGATGCCACATTCAATCAGGCCTTTGTGTGGCAGAGAGGGGGCAGTTGACTCATTAAAAAATGCAGCACAATAACAATGAAAGAAGCGGCATCAGCAAACTTACACTTTTGCACCTCCATGGCGCTATCTGTCACACTCACCTTTGCTTCTGCAAACAAGGTAGTGGAGGAGAGGAGGAAACACAAAACAGTGGAAAAAAGAGAGGAAGAAACAATAAAAGGAGAGGAAAGCTGATGACAATGAAGGAGAAAAAGATAAATCTGAAAAGGGGAAAAACTGTAAAAATGAGGGGAGGGGAGGTATGAACAGAAGTATTAGGCCTAGATGAGTAAAAAAACAAGACAGTAAAGGAGAGGAGAAAAAGAGGAAAACAGTGAGGACAGTAAAAAATTATTCACTGATTCATTCAGTCAATCAAAAACAGTAAAGGTCAGTTAATGAAGGAAACCAAATGTACAAAGGAGAAGAGGAAACAAAACTAAAGAGGAGGAAACAAAACTGTAAAGAGAAGAGAATGGAACAAAACTATACAAAAGAGAGGAGAGGAGGAAAAACTGTAAAGGAGAGAAGAGGAGGGAACTAAACTAAAAAGGAGAGGAGGAAACAAAATTAAAGATAAGGGTAGGAAAAACCTGTATATTTTTACAAAACTTTAAAAAGGAGACAAGGAAACAAAACTAAAAGGAGAGGAGGACACAATACTAAAAACGGCAATAGAGGAGGAAACAAAGCTGTTCAAAAGAGAGGAGAGGAAGAAAAACTGTAAAAAGGAGAAAAGGAGGAAACAAAAGAGTGAAAAGAGAAGAGGAAGAAAAAACTAAAAAGGAGGAAACAAAACTGTACAAAAGAGAGAAGAGGAAGAAAAACTGTAAAAAGGAGAGAAAAGGAAGAAACAAAACTGTAAAAAGAGAGAAGAGGAAGAAAAAACTGTAAAAAGGAGGGAAAAGGAGGAAACAAAACTGTAAAAAGGAGAGTAAAGGAGGAAACAAAACTGTAAAAAGAGAGAAGAGGAAGAAAAAACTGTAAAGGAGAGAAAAGGAGGAAACAAAACTGTACTAAAGAGAGAAGATGAAGAAAAACTGTAAAAAGGAGGAAACAAAACAGTAAAAAGAACAGGAGAGGAGGAAACAAGACTGTAAAAAGGAGAGAAGGAAACAAAACTGAAAAAGAAAGGACACAAAAATGGAAAAAGCAAGCGTGAGGAAACTAAACTAAAAAGAAGAGAACAGGAGGACACTAGACTGTAAAAAGGGGAAGAGAATGGAACAAAACTGTAAAAAGGAGGGAAAAGAAGGAGACAAAACTGTGAAGAGGAGGAAACAAAACAGTAAAAAGAGACGAGAGGAAGAAAAAACTGTAAAAAGGAGGGAAAAGAGGAAACAAAACTGTAAAAAGGAGAAAAAAGGAGGAAACAAACCAGTAAAGAGAGAGAAGAGGAAGAAAAAACTGTAAAAAGGGGAAGAGAATGGAACAAAACTGTAAAAAGGAGACGTGAGGAAGAAACTACAAAAAAGGAGAAAAAAGGACACAAAACTGTAAAAGGAGAAACAGGAGGAACCAACTGCAACATAGAGGAGGACTGGAAACAAAATAGTGAAAAAGAGGAGAGGAAAAACTGTAAAAAGGAGAAGAGGGGGAAACAAAACCGTAAAAATGGGAGAGAAGGAAACAACAAAGTGGAAGAGATTAAAGGAGAGGACGCAATATGGTGCTACGTCAGTAGTCAGCATTTCTCCTTCTCTTACCTTATGCCCAGTTCTCCCTCCTCCTCTCACATTCAGCTGGACTGCAAGGTCAGCCGTAGTCTTTATATAAGGAGACTGCCAGTACACATTTGTTGGATGTAAGCATGTGTTACAGATGTGTGATTATGTTTGTGTATATGTGTGTGTGAGTGTGTGAGAGAAGGATATATGAAAAACCATACAGTACATCAAGGTTAAATGGGAATTAGACCCTCCTGGAGCTGTGGATGTATTTTCTAGATGAAGACAAGTAGCCTAAGGATGACTTATTAATAGCTGGTTCTCACTGTTCAGCGTGCGATTCAGTCAGCACTAGATGAATGTTAAATGAACACACTTCCTTCTGAGAATTGAACTATTCTGCAGTCAGTTATATTAGGTGACAGTATTCAGGGAGAGCGGCGTTGAAGTGTGAGATTCATAGAAGCAGGTCAGGATTCCCCTCTCTCTGTCTTCCTCTGCCTTTTCTTTTGCACGCCGCCTTTGGGACCTTTACGTTCAAAGAGAATATGTTTTCAGACTAACCCAGTTCCCTGCTTGTTTTTTCTCTTGCTCTCTTTCACTCTCATCTCTGTATTTCTCAGTGTCTGCTTCTCGGTTTTAAAGGATTAGTTCACCAAAAGATGAAAACATTTACTCACCTTCATGCTGTTACAACCCGTATGACTTTATTTCTTCTGCGGATCACACAAGGAGAAATTCTGAATAATATACAGGACCTGGTCACTCTTTTGGAGATTACAAGCTTTAAAAATGACCCCAAGTGCTATATTCTGAATAATTTTTTTCTTTAATGTAGTGAGCTTTTAAACACTTCAGGTTGTGAGTTTTGATCTGTGTGTGTCATTAATTTGTGAATGAATGATTTAGACTGGTTTTGTGAACCAGATCAAACAATACTTTAAAAAGACTTTGCTTACAAGTCAGATATTGCTTTCTAGAACTCTCATAAGAAGATTTTTAGTGCCTAAATTGGCCTGTTTCTCACAAAGCTATTGTTTGGTTTCAGAAGAGTGTACAACCATTTTATGGTTCTTTTATGGTGCTTTGTGGTCATTTTGGAATTTGCAGCCCCAGTTCTCATTTACTTTTTACCATTCAAAAGTTTTTTTTTAAAAAGAAACTAATACTTTTATTAAGCTTAAAATTGGTCAAAAGTGACATTAAAGATGTTTCTAATTCAGTGTTTCTTAACCTTTTTGACTCCAAGGCCCCCCCACACTTTGTAGCCCTAGTTTTGTTTTCAGTATTTTAATCTATTATTTTAATCTGCTCCTAGTTTAGGGGAAAAACTAAATTAAATTGAAAAACACTAAGATACTAACTAAAATAAAATAAAATAAATATTTTAAATTAAAATAATTACATTTCAGGATTACAGAAGTTTTAGGAGTTTTTATATTCTTCAAGGTTCCCACTATTTTTTACCCTTAATATAAATGATTCTTCCAGTTTGTAATTAGCTGGATAAGAATTTATTTTATTTTATTCCTAAATTTTACTCACAGTTTCTACCCAATAGAATTTTTGAGAGCTTGGCATATAGTAAAATACATATTTGTTTTAGAATTTTTACTCATTACTATTACTTACTCATTACATTACTTTTACAGGT
This sequence comes from Sinocyclocheilus rhinocerous, assembly GCF_001515625.1. NCBI lineage: Eukaryota > Metazoa > Chordata > Actinopteri > Cypriniformes > Cyprinidae > Sinocyclocheilus > Sinocyclocheilus rhinocerous. Next base: position 1,870,747 of record NW_015647095.1, read on the forward strand.
TTATTAATTTACATGACTTGTCAGGTCTAGAAATCACACTTTTAAAATTAGGCTTCCTCATACAGTATATCCAGGTTTTCCAAGACAATAGGAACTGGTTTTAAAAGAAAATAAATAGCTGTTTTAACTTATTTTAATGCTTGTTTTGTCTTATTTTAAATCATATTAAGTCATCCTACGCTTCCCTTGGAAGTTTGCTGAGGCCCCCTATAGTGGGCCCTGGCCCCTTGTTGAGAATCACTCTTCTAATGTTACAAATGATTCCTCGAACATTTTGAAAAAATGTTGTTCATCTGAACTTTCTATGCATCAAAGAAGAAAAAAAAAAGTAATAAAGGTAAACATTTGAATTCAGTTCAGCTTTTTAAAATATTAAAGATATATAATATAGGAAAACTAAACTTTTGCTGTATTTTTGATCAAATAAATGCATCCTTAGTTGAGCATAAGATGCTACTTATCAAAAAAGTAAAAAATAAACCCAAACTTCTGAACAATATGTAAGCAAGTTTGAATTTCCCAGCTTACTAAGGAAATTATATATAATTATTGTTCTCACTGATTGAAGATTTTTGCTCAGTGGGTGATAAGGAAAAAAAGGACTCTTTTTACTTGGAGCAGTAAACAAGCACCTAGCAGTATCCTAGAAGTTGAGGACAATGTTAAGGACAATCAGCCTCCTGTGAACATACACCAATAACGTCACGTTCGAAGAGCTCAGAGCACTTAAAGTGATTGGACTGATGGCGCTAATGGTACATGGATAGAGCGGAAGATACACTCGTTTATCATGCCACTAAAAACACACAAGCACCGATATGAACCTTACCTTTGCTGAGCAAACCCTCCTCCATTATTCATGTCCTGTGACTAACCGAGACCTGTTCTGCAGTTTTTTTTCTCCCTTTTTAAAGAAACAGTGGCCTCCAGGAACTGCTAATAAAACGGGCAGCAGTGGATCATCTTACCCATGTTCCTCCCTGTTATCTGTGCAGGAATCTCCCAGCCCTCTTTCTCCTCTTCCCCCGCAGATGAATTTGGCCTAATCCAGCCATTTGTGCGGAGTGATAGGATTTCATATACCTGAGGGCAGGAGGCTTTGAGAACGCGGGTAAGATAGACAGGACGGCCATTGTTTTTCCTGGGCGTGCACCCCAGACCTTTAATGGGGAAGGGTGGGAAGTGGGTTGAGGAAGTTTATAGATAGATTACGAGAGGATAGATGGGAAACTGCTGCAGGGGAAGGGAATAAAACAAGGGAGTGGCCACGTTCCACAGCACCGGTCAAAGATGCAGTGCTTCTTTTGTGGTGGAGGACACGACTAAGACGGCTATTGCACTTTCAGGGCACAGGGCCAGTTTAAAGATAACCGCATTATTCAGAGGGTCAGGGCAAAGACGCTCGAGACTGATTAAGGATCAAATGCTTGAACTCTGAAGTAACAGAGCAGTGTGTCGTTATGCTGGTATTGCCAATGAGGATATGGATAAAAGGCGCATTAGATCATTAGCTGACCGCCCCCTTCTTTCTCTCTTTCGTACATCCCCTTTTCCGATTCACCCTGAGCACTTCACGCCATCCTACCATCCATCAAAGACTCCGGTGTGCCCTGCAGCCAGGAACATTCACATAGATTACAGATGGATAAGAACGGATCATCTTACCAGTCAAGCTGTGGCCCTCAGCCAAACATGGGCGATTTATAACAATGGGAAGAAAATGATAGAAACTCGAGGAAGAATAGCTCAGGGAGGATAAAAGGAGGTAGAGAGAGGAATTGGGTGAGAGATTAATGAACGCTAATGTAAAGTGAATCAGAGGTGTCCTTATAGGATATCTGTCAGTTTCACAGTGCTTTAACGTTATGTAGTAAGAGGAATGCATTCGAGTGCATTATTTGTTATATTATTTTTGCGTAATGCAGCAGCATGTCTGTGATCTTTTTTTTGTATGAGAGGATACATTCTTGTTTGGCTGGTCTCTCAGTGCTCTCGTCTGTTTGTCTCTTCGTTCTCCTGTAGTAATAAGCAGGTTTTGTTTGTACTGTAGGCACTGACCTCAATACATCTATTTGTTCTCCCTGTAAAGCTAGGCAATCATTCCCTTGATGAAAACATCTCTTAACAGACCAAATGAGTTACACTAGAGTAGTATAATAATACGCCGCAATAGCCACTATGAATGTGTTTGGTGAATGACTCATCATGAGTCAGATGTATTCAAGGTCTTAGGGTAATTTTAAAATTAGCACTTTAAATTATTGTTAGTTTAGAATATAAAATTTTTTATGTTTTATAGATTTTAAATGTAATTTTGTAGTTCCTTTTTAGTAAAAACAACAACAACAAATGAATAAGTTTTAGCTTCTGCAGTTTGTCTGTTATGGTAATGCTAAATGTTAACATTTATTACTGTCTGTTGTTAATCTTCAACTTATTATTTTAGAATATTATGTAAAATTATTATATAAATTTAATAAAATTAGAAAGGTCAATTTGTAGTTTCTTTTTTAATGAAAAAACTAAGTATAAATATTGGATTCTGTCTGTTAAGGTAATGCTAAATGTTAAAATGAGAACGGTCAGTTGTTAATCTTATGCTTATTATTTTAGAATGTTTTAAATTATTTATATATATATATATAGTTTAATATGTGTTGAATTCTTTGTGTAGATTTGTGTAAATGACACATTAAATGTGTTAGAAAAATGTGAATATTAGAGCTTTTAATTTGTTATACTTATTTTTTTTCTTATATTAAGTATAAAATAATAAATATATACTTATTATTTTTAACATATTACACTATTTTGTATATATACTGTATTTTTTATATTGTACTTTTTTGTAACACATAACATTTTTTAAATAAATATTTTCTAGATTTTAAGATTTTTAAATCCTTACAGAAAAATAGCATCAAACGTATGTTTTAAACTGCCAGACAAAACATGCCATTTGCAAAAGATAAATGCATAAATAAAAATAATAATAATAAAAACCTGATTCATTTTCACTTTCTCTTATGAGTTTTTCTTGATGGTTAATGGCTTATATTCTAGCCAGCTTTAAGTGGTTCATATCTGGACTTGAAGAAGAATGAGTGTACAGAGGCATTCTGCTTCTCATTGATTCCCACTGTAGGGAAGAACCACCTTCGGGCCCCTCGGTGGAGCCAAGACCAGATTTATCAGAGGATTAGGGTGTGAATCTGCTTCTGTGTCTAGAACACGTGCACGGAGCCCTGGGCTGTGAGGGGGGGGGGGAATAACACTGGGGCCGCAGATGGGGGGAGATGAAGACAGAAAGTACCTGTGAACTTCTCTCCAACTTTAATCAGTTTCAGAGCTGAGCAAAGGTACTTTCAGCATGACTGCATCTGGCCTGTAACTCTACAGACAGACTCAGCACTTTTCTGTGAGAGACAGATGGGTAATTAATTCGATTCACCTCGATTCACCTGCTTATAAGATCAAAGCACGGTCCGTTCTGGGGCTTTTCGTCTTGGGTCGTCTATTATCTCAACGGGGTGTCATTACACACGTGCTGCCTGTCATTACTTCACCCGTATTTAGCCATTGGAAACCTTCCTGTCTGAAAACAGGCCATGTGTATGGTTATATATCTGTTTGTGTGAGTCAGATTACCTGTTAGTAATAGATACAGCAGTGTTGAGGAATAACTAACTAAAATAGTGATGTTAATAACATAACTACATTTTGACATTAGCTCAGATTTATTCAGAATAGTGCCGTTTTTAGTCACAAGCTGAATAGCAGTGTAGTGTGATGATATTGCTGTTTTGTTGTTTTGTTTGTTGCATTGTGTTGTACATACAGGTATGCCTCAAGTTATGAGGCAATAATCAAACACGCTTTCCTAGAATGTCCTTCCAATTCTAGGAAAGTGTAGTGTTGTGAAGTTTAGTAAATCAGTTATTACAATTTTAAATAACTGTTTTGTATTTGATTATATTTTCAAATGTAATTTATTCCTGCAATGGCAAAGCTGAATTTTCAGCAGCGATTACTCCTGTCTTCAGTGTCACATGATCCTTCAGAAATAATTTCTGATTTGCTGCTCAAAAAACATTTATTTTTATTATATTATATTATATTTAAAGAGATAATTTACCCAAAAATGAAAATGACCCCATGATTTACTCAGACAAATACAAACGGAGTTGTGCTATGCCTCCGTCCTGCGTCATCCGCTGGAACCGCACTCTCTCGTGAGCTCGCATACAACAGTAAGCAGAAGATAGAGATTTTGGTTTAGAAAGCTTTAAATATGGATATTTTTCTTACACAAACGCATCGATTCACTTCAGAAGGCCTTTATTATACTGTGTGGAGCACTTTTTATGATGAATGGACGCACTTTTTTGGACTTCAAAATCTCGACACCCATTTACTGCCATTATAAAGCCAGGACATTTTTTAATATAACTCTGATTGTATTCGTCTGAAAGAAGAAAGTCATATAATACACCTAGGATGGCTTGAGGGTGAGTAAATCATTTGGTAAATTAAATTTTTTTGATGAACTATCCCTTTAATGCGTGTGTAGAAACGGCAACACTTTTTTTCAGGATTCTTTGATGAAATAGAATGTTCAAAAGTACAGCATTATTTGAAATACAAGTTTGCATTCTTGTTACATAAAAGTTGAAAAGTAAAAAAAACACTTTTGAACAGTAGTGTACCATTATACACCATTTTACAGGAAAATGATATGAACAAAGTAATATAAATTAATGTGTTCTTGTACAACTAAACTAAGTAAATTGTATTATCTGATACCTATTTGTAAATGTACTTAGCTGCTCTTTGACAGAAGCTTGTAGTATAACAAAATATAGTTCTGAAAACTGGTTAGCTAAATTGAAACTAGCTTTTCAAGCTACATAGAAACTAGTACAAGTAGTCTGTTTACATTTAAAGTAGCTTTGTTGACACTGGGATATGGACAGTGTTCTTCTACAATGACCGTTCTGGTTTTGAGAGGTGAGGGGGGCAGCGTGGCTTGCTTTGCAAGTCTAGCTTGTCTGTGTCCATTTACAGAAGTGCTTAAATCAGACGGATCCCTATTCAACACAAGCTCATTTAACACCCGCTTTGATTTAATCTAATTTAGAGTCCGTGGTCGGATTTGAACTGATATGGTGACCTCCTAAATATGTGCGCACACTACAACCCAATCTATAATTCAGGTTGAAGTAAATCAACATAAAATACTGAAATTATAGCCCCCGTAAATATCATTTGGGCCATTATGATGGTGCATCTCCCACAGGCGTATAATTTGTGGTGACATTTTAAATCACAGGTCTGACAGGACACACATTCTTTATCTGTTTTCTTCTCTTTTACTGTGGCTCTATCTCACACACATACAAACACAAATCGTTTAGCTGATTCACACTTTTTCTCGTAACCTTTTTTCTGTCTCTCTTAGTATTCAGCCAAGACAGAGCACCACGCAGTGGAAGTGTGCAGTTGTGAATGTGTGTTTATGTATGTTTGTGTAGGAATGATGTGTGGGATTAATGTCAGACATGTCGGGGCTCATTCCGGCCTCCCGCTGTAGCGTCTTGGAGGCTTATCACAGTCAATCATCTCTTTGTTCACCTCACTCTCAGCACGCACACACACGGACCGCAGACATGGCTCATGTAGCAAGGCATGATGGTCAGGTTGTGCTTGAAAGTGCTGAGCACATGCAGTTGGGAAGAAGTTTTTATCTCCCTGTAAAACTTCTACTTAACATCAGAAGCGCTTTGGGAGGGGTTGATACTGCAGGGCCTAAAGATAGAGAGGGGGAGACTAATTGATTAAGAGCTGTGAAAAAAGGATAAAAGGGATTTATATCCTGTTTGATATCTGCGGAAGGGTCAGCAAGCAAGGTCACAGTAGCACCTCCTTGTGGCCAAATATAGCATGTGACGCAGCCAGACCGATCCAGTGACAGCAGAGATGTGCTGCTTGAATCAGTTCTGCTTTTAACATGGGTCATTTCAAGGGCTGACACAGTCATATCGCCTTCTATACTCATAAGCTATGTTTGGAATACTGTAGCATACTAGCATACTGTTCATGCTATTTCTGTGGTATGCAGCATGTACATTGTGCACAGTATGTGAATTTATTTTAATATACATTACCATTCAAAAGTGTGGGGTCAAAGTGTGGAACTTTCTATTCATCAAAGAATCCTGAAAAAAACTGTATCCAGGAAAAAATATTAAAATGTTCAAAAATATTTTCATAAAAATATTAGGCAGCACAACTGTTTTAAACATTTATAATAGTAAGAATTTTTTTTTTTTGCCATGCATTTTAGTGGTAAGATTGTGTCTGTGTGTGTGTGTTTTTTTTTATCCTGAATTTTGTTTTGATAGCACATTGTAATATTTCACACAAATTTTTACTGTATTTTTAATCAAATAAATGCAGCCTTAGTGAACAAAAGAGACTGCTTTCAAAAACATAAAAAATTCGTACCAACCCCAAACTTTGATTTTTAACATCTTATCCTCAATTGGTTAATTCCCCAAAAATCTGAAGGAAAAATTCCCCAAAAATTTGATTCATTTATTATTTCCATCTTTTTTGGCATTCAAAATAATGAAGTCACATAAAAACAGTGTAACATAATACGGTTTTAGAGAGTTTTCTATGTTATGTTTAATTTTTAATGTTTCACACAGTATGTAGTAAGCAGTATGCTAATATTCTATTCTAGACAGCCAATTATCTTGTACAGTCTTGTCATGCTCATTATTTGTCCTCGTTACTTTGCTTATACTTTTTACATTGGACTGTACATAACATGTACTGTTGCATACTGTCCACTGTTTCACACACAATTTTTAATAACTATTAGGCATTGACCTTATATTCTGCATGGTATGCATAAAATATATTATTCCATTCCAAACATACTGTATAGCCAGTCTTCTTATATCCTTGTCTTATTATTTGTTGCTTTTACGTTGTACACTGGACTGTATACTTTAGAAATGTAATGTTTGTATACTGTTTATATAGTATTTTTAATAGTGGTCGACCGATATTGGTTTTTTTGACAGCCGATGCCGATATCTTAGAGAGCAGGATGGCCGATATAAAGACGATATATATAAGTATATTTTTTATTTTAATCATTATTTTTATTTATTTTAATAAATGTTTGAGAAACTTGAAATAATTAGAAAATTAATTATATTAAAAATAAATGTGTAAAATCAACATACTTATACTTTAGATGACAACTTCCTGATTCTATAATTCTATTACAGTATTTTTCACAAATAAATAAATATTTTAATATATATAAACAAAAAGGAAGTAAACACTGTAACCAACAGGGCACTCGGTAATCTGGGAAGTTTGTGTGCATTGGGAATCATATTTTTTCAACTAAAGCCAAGGTAACTCTCATTTTACATGCAGCACGCAGTAAAAACGACACGAATATGATAGTGCGCAAATGCATAAATCAGCATAGTTTGAAATCACGAGTTTAAAGTTGATCGCGCGTCTCCAGTGAAGCTGAACTCTCCTCCTGTCCGGATTCAATTCGCACGGATCGACTGTCACGCAGAGCACACGCGATCAGGCAATATACAAATGCACACTTCACAAGATCTCACAGCTGGATTCGACTAAGTCTGCAAGGTTTGTGAAATTAAATGTTCATTAGTCATTTAAAGGTTTGTTTAAATGATATGCGTATTTGCTGAATGCTGACACCAAACGAGAAAGTATTATAATGTTTGCCTTTCTGTTACTAATAATATAAAAGCAATCATTATAATACTTTTTGTTTACTTTTTAATTCATTTGTTCAACAGTTCTATCTGATTATTAGACAGACTTCTATCTGTATTAGGCAGAACTGTTAAACGACGACAGCAAACAATGAAGAGGGAGAATGTGAGCACTGTGTGCTCTGGCGCTGTCATTCTCAGTGCCTTCAAAATAAAAGTCCCACCTCGAACACATCGGCCAAGCAGAAAAACTTATCGGCCGATGCCGATATTTTAAAAATGCCAAATATCGGCCGATATATCGGCCTTGGCGATATATCGGTCGACCACTAATTTTTTACAAATACTGTAGCAAAATACAGAATATACTTTACAGTTTGCAGTAAAGTAGTATTCCATTCTAAATGCAGCCAATGATCTTGTCTCATTTCTTTGCTTGTGCTTTACACATGGATGGCATATTTAGCATTGTATACTGCATACTGTTTCACGTACTGTTTTAAGCAAACAGGCAGTATACAGTATATTCCATTCCAGACATTGGCAAACTGAGTTTTATGCATATGTTTTTTCTCTCATATTTGTTGATGCACTTGAGTTTAGGCTGAAGGAAGCCAGGCAAAGTGCGGAAGCGTCGAGAAGTGTGTTCATTCTAATTAAATGAGAATCTTAATGAGTAGCTCTCTCCACAGACCTGGAGCCACTTTCATGTGCTCAGCCTGAGTGACGAAATCCAGCCAGTGGCTTATAGAGGAAGCTGGTGACTAGACACTCACTGGATTGAGGCGTATAAAATGTTTAAGAGTAAAAAAAAATAATAGTTCCAGCTTTAAAATCTGACTGAATGCACCACTTTGTTAAAAGGGCCAATACAGATAATGAAACCAAGCAACTGGCAGAATGTTTTTCCGTTTGTCACAGTCTTGACTGGTTCGGCTAAGAAAGCATCACATTACTTAGCAGATGCATGTTGTGTCTTTTACCATATTGCTGTTGCCACTTCTTTATGCAGTAAAAGCAATAAGCCACTCATGGCTGTGTGTTTCAGTGATAAGATCGTGTTTGTGAGTGTGAGTGTGTGTTTTTTATCCTGAGGTTGGTTTGGATGGCAGATTGCGTTGGCGGTCAGATGACGGGACTGGAATAGAGAGCAGTGCTATGCTGCCGTCACAGTAATTGGACCTAAATTGGTTAAATGAATGAGCCATTTCTGCTGCCTTGGTCACAGCTGAGGACAGGACGGACATAGGCTCCGGTCCCCGACCGGACGGGTCTGTCAGCATTCAGATGAATGAAAAGAAAGAAATTAATTTACTGGAGACAGCGTGTGATTTTATTTTTTTCCCCCATCAGCAGAAGTGATGAGTTCTGATGAATTTTGGTTGGAAAGCTGATTTGATTGTTTTCCTTCTGATTTACAACTGTAGACAGTTGAAGACAAACCTTGACCTTATCACCAGACTGTCTTGTCTGGCCTTCTTAGATTTCAGCGAATTAAATCTCTCCCCGGCACAAAAACATGCACAGGCGTCAGCAGTGCACGACAAAACTGTCACTGGCAATATGAACAAAAATCGGTGCATATACCTAGCCTACTTTATTCTCAGCAAATGTGGTATAAACAAATGTAAATGTAACACAAAAGCTGTTGCGACACATAATCATGAATTGCAAACACAGTGTGCCACGCTGTCGCCGCATACTTTAATAATGAAAACATCTGAGGAGCTGCACATTCAAAAGCAAAATAATGAAAACGTACAAAGAGTTTTTGTCCCATGCTGAGTACTTCCTCTAATATACAGCAACTGTTCCTGCTTATAGCTTTCGTTTGATGGCTGAAGGAGATGACACCTGTCTGCTGTAATACAAGCAATAATTACACAGCACTTTGTGTTCTGGAATATGAAGTGCAGGTGGCTTTTAGAGGAAAGATCTGGGCTTTTTGTGTAATCTGACTTTTTACAATGTTTATACATAACAATACATTTACATTTTGCACCTGAATTGCATTGAATCTGAAGCTATCTATGCATCACTAGTGGCACCAAATGGAATTGCGATTAAATAGTGGACAAATTCCAAATGCCATTTTTGTGCCCTTGAATGGGACATTATTCATAACTTTCATAATTAAGGGAAGTTTATATAGAATGGTTTTTTTTTTATTATCACGCGATTGTGAGTGTAAGACATGAGGTCTACTTTTTGTTAGTTACTCCCCAGCAATGAATAGCACGAATCTAAAGCTCATCAGGATAGCCATGATTAAAGTACACAGAGCTAGTAAGAGACAGACAGAGCGGTGGATTCAGAGGGGACTAAACATCTATCTGCATCTCTCATCTCATTAATCTGCATTTGCTCCAGTCTCACTCTCCTCTGGATCATCTGCACGACAGGTGCTCAGTGAGGGGCTCTCGGGGACCCTGGCTCTCTCTCAATCTCCCAATTTGTTCAGGGCCACTGCTGCTTGCCAGGGGACATCTGTGTTCATCCAAAGCCAGCCATCCTCTTATTTCTTTTAACCTTTCTCTCATTTCTTGCTATTGTAACCATTGCACCCCTTATTCTTCACTTGTATTCCATTTGTTTTTATTGCATGATTGATGTATATGGCACTTTCCACAAACAGGATACAAAATAGGATATTTTAATCCTATTAATCATTAGTAATTTTTCCTTGTTTTGTTTTCTATTAAGTTGTGGTTTGATTTTTTGAGCCCTCTTCCCAAATGCAGGAAATGTCTTAAAACAATTTAATTTAAAATGTATAAAGTAATAACAATAATAACCCTTTATAAATGTAATAACTAATTCAAATAATAATAATAATAATAATAATTATTATTATTATTAATAATGACAATAATAAACATTTTTCTAACATTATTATTATTTTTATTAATATATTTACATTTAGTCATTTAGCAGACGCTTTTATCTAACGACAAATTTTATCCAGCGACAAATGAGGACAATGGAAGCAATCAACATCAACAAAAGAGCAATGATATGCAAGTGCTATAGTTAGCTTTAGTTAACACGCAGCAAGGTTTTTTTTAATTATATAATAAATAAAAAGAAAACAGATAGAATAGAAAAAGAATAGAGCAAGCTAGTGTTAGAGGCCTTTTTGCTTTTGTTAACTGTATAATAAATAAAAAGAAAAGGAATAGATAGAATATATATATACTTTTTTATTGTATTCCCATTATGCTGTCGAAAGGGTGCAAAATAATGTTCTTGAGTGTCACGATTATTAATAATGTAAATTTTTTGTAACTGGAAAATTATACTGTCATTAAAATAAATCATTTAAAGTAGCATTTACTACTGTGAATTGAATTCAGCAAAAATCTAAGCAAAATAATGACACCAATTTGTACCCTATATGTACTGTATGCATTCAAATTTGGAATAATGTTGCCCAGGGGAGCAGCCTGAGGCCAGAAACGCTGTGCTGTTCCCTTGGGTGCCTCTCCGCACCTGAAGAAACCAAGTCACCGATTTCTCTTCCACTGAAACCAATTAAACTACTGACCTCCCGGTTTAAAGGTGACTGGCCAACTAATAAGATACAGCTCAGTGCCTTTTATGCATGTTTTAACAGTAACATCCTTTTATTTTCCAGCCATCGCAAAAATCTTCCCTCCTTTCCTTCCGTAGCTGTGTCAGCCTTGACCTCATCATGATTATTCCTTATCTCCAAACCATTTCATCCTTATCTCCCCCGCGCTCCTCACAATTATGCCAGCCCTCGGAAAATGGCAAACGCACGGCCTAAGAAATAGGATTGCCAAGCTTCAGTATTAGAGAGCGGCAAGCACGCCTGAGATTCCATTTATCAGGCCCAAACAGGCTCCGAATTATTTGAGTTTGTTGAATCGCTTCCCCTCGCCTTTGATCTTCCCGTGCCCTTCTCTCTATTTATAAACCCCTCCTCCCCCACTCTTTCTCCCGCACTTCTCCCATATCCACACGCAGCCCTGGATCACTCTCTCCCAAAGCCTCTTCCCAAAGATTCCTTTCACACCAGCTTCTTTATCCCTGTGCGCGTCTGTCCCTCGGCTCCCGGCTGCCCCCTCTCCGCAGGATCTTTAAACGTGGTGATTACGGGCCCGGCGTGTGTTGCAGGATTCCTAGCATGTCACTCCTGTCCTCCACCCCCTTCTCCAGCCTGATCAGGTTCCCGCAGCTTGTTAGGAGAATCAGACTCAGATACAGTGGCAGAACAACATCTTCCCCTGCGCCACATAGGCTTGATGAGGCTGTTAAGACCGCTGGTATTATCATCAAGGCACTTTGTTTGTCAGCGGAGGATCTCAGTGTCCAATCAACGTGCTTGTTTGAAGCCAGTTGTCATTGTGCTGGTCTTTATTGGTTTGTTTTTCATGGAAGATGCGTTAAAGCGCCATACGTTATCTGAGCAGTAAGTACGAGATCTTATTCCCGTTTTTGTAAACGCATGACACACGCGCACTCGCATGCACTTACCCCGTCACAGTGATTTACAGTGTGAGCCGGGCCCTGAAAGTGTTCTTTAATTTAATGAGGTAATTATACACTAGGGGCAGGAAGCAGACTGGACCTGATTTATGCATGCTGGCCGTGGTGTTTTGTCACACACACTTTGACTCTGCTGCAAGGACAACTGTCCCCCACACGCTTCGAGTGCACTCGTGTTCTGCTCCCCTCTGTGTTTCTCTCTACATCTTTCCCTCGTTGTCAACAAATCTGTGCCATTTCTCTGCTGGCATGTGGACAGACTAAACGGGCTTGGGCCCTCTCACGCTGTATCAGTCAAACATGTCTTGAATTATGTCAGCACTGTATTGCAGTGACAAGCACACAGAGTAGCGGTGTACATTAGAGCTTAGTCTTCTGTCTTGTTTATGTGGCTGAAGGGCATAGTGCCATTCAGACAAACTCTTTCCTCTTAGCCAGTTCAAAGGATAGTGCACTTAAAAATGAGTTATAGCATTATTATATATTTTTTTTTTTGGTTTGTTTGAATCACATTACTTGCAATTCATAGTGACAAAGGTTTTCGAATGTTTAAAAAACATTAAAATTTAAAAGTTGTTCAGTAATATTCTTTAATGAATCTAGCATCACATTCACAGTAACCATACATGACATGCCAATATTAATTTTGAATGTGAACATAGCGTATATACAAGGAATTCACATAATCATGTATACAGTATGAGCAGATTTGTTTTCTGTTCACTAGAATTAATGTTTTTTCCACTTTCAACCCGGTTACAAAATTTGGGATTTGTTAAAACAGTTTAAAACTCTGATGATATGTTTTTAATGGCAATATATATTAAATAGACATCAAAATAAAATAGACAGAATGTTTAAAATTTGATATTTTTTTATTAAAATTTTAAACATTTAGTTTATTTTTATGGGCTAGCTAGTTAAGGACTAAATGTTGGTTTGTGGTTACTAATAAACAAATGCCACCATTCAAAAGTTTGGGGTTGGTAAGTCTTTTAATGTTTATGTTTTTGAAAGAAGTTTCTTAGCTGACCCAGGGCTGCATTTATTGGATCAAAAATACAGTAAAAACAAATATTATGAAATTTTACTACAATTTAAAATGAACTATGTCATATTTGAATTAAATGTGATGGTAAAGCTGAATTTTCAGCAGCCATTACCCCAGTCTTCAGTGTCACGTGATCCTTCAGAAATCATAAAAAAAACTGAAATACAGTGAATGAGTCATAAGGATCACTTTCTTGATATCTTATTGTGCTTTTATGGTGTATTTTTTGGAGCTTGAAAGCCCCTGATAACTATATACTCAAAGAAAATGTCTCTTTTGGAACAAATAACAACATCTGAGAATAAGTAAATTACACAATTTCCATTTTTAGGTGAACTATCTCTTTAAGGCACACTGCGGCACTTTTGAAGATAACCGTTTGCAGCAAAAGGGAGTATTTAGAGTGTGAGTCATGTGACTTTTGTTGAGCACTGCATCAGGGACCAGCAGTGCCCACAAGCGACCACTGGCACTTTCTCTCTGTCTCTTTCTCTCTCTCTCTCTCACCAGCAATCTTGCAACCAGTCTGCCTCCTTATTCTTGCTGTTCTCCTTCTCTCCCTCGCTCTTTATCTCCCTGTGTGCTGTGCAGCCAGTGAGGAGTCTTGCATGCCTAATTTGAGTTAATGATGCCAGGACTCGTGCAGGCCTGAGGCTCCGAGGCTCCAGCAGGAGAGCAGGAGGAACAGCTGTGGCCAGGCTGAGACAGCATATCTTTCAATCTCTATTTCTCCTTCATTCTTTCTCCCTGCGGATCCTGACATGTGTGCCCACAGCAGCACAGCCTAATGACGTCTCCTACGTGAGGAAACCATCTCAACTGCACTAGGAAATCAGGAGAGAGTAGTCTTGACGAGCAATCTTGAAATGGAAGCGGAGAAGGGCGAAAAATCATCCAAGATTAAGAAGGAGACAGGCAGCGAGGGGAAGAGGGAGAGAGATAGAAGGGAACAGATTTAAGACTGCAGGGAACTTGAGGCGAGGAAAATCCAGCAGCAGAAATTAAGCAGCTTAAAGTAACTGCTCGCTAAAGCTTAATTCTGATGAGAGGGTCCTCACACGGTCTCATGCAAGAGGTTGCGCGGGCTGTAAAGGATAAGAGAAGACAGGCTGACAGGGAACAGAGACTCGGTGATGTGGATTGGGAGACAGAAAGAGAGAGAGAGGGGGCTGTTTCATAACCAAAGGTTGACATATCTCTGATGAGTTTTGTGCTGACAAAAAAATGTGTCCGCACAGCCACCTCTGAGCCTCTGTGTTTCACCTCTGTACGGCATGAAAGTCAGAATTTGAGCAAAGGCGCTTTATTAAGGCTTGAAGTTACAAATTTAACTCAGTGACAAGATACTAAGCTCATTCCGAAAGTTTAAAGAAAGAATTAGGCTTCTTTAACTTCTTTCTTCTTGTCTCTGCAGGAAGCATCAACCGAACAGGGGCTGTCCCTACGTTTCTGCGGACCCCCACAGTCATCCAGCCTCATCTGGATATGAAGCCCTTCCTACAGTTTCCGATGGAGACTCCGCCTCCACACAGCCTTGGGCTCTTCCACAACTTCAACGCGGTGAGATTAGGCCTCTGAAAATCTTTGTTGACAGTGCTGCATTATTGCATTACTCCTAAAAAAACAACAAATATGCTATATTGTTACTTTTCATGGAAAGTGTTGTCAGGACACCTCATGCCACTTGATATTAGATTAGACACAGTTTGTATATAGGTTGTTATCTACAGTATGTCACAATGCTATTGGACAGTTTTTCAAAACTGATAAATAATAATAATAAATTGCTTTTGGAAAAGATGTATATTATGGTAATTGCATTAAGGTAGTGATTCTTAATTTGTGTTACTTTCGGTTGAATACAAAATAAAAATTCAGCTTTGCCATCACAGGAATAAATGACATTTTAAAATATATTAAAATAGAAAATATAATAATTCACAATATTACTGTATTTTTGGTCAATTAAACCTACACTTGCTGAGCAGAAGAGACTTATTTAAAAAAACATTTTAAAAAAATCTTTCTGACCCCAAACTTTTAAACAGTGCATAACAAAGGAAACGGCTTTTAAATATTCAGAAATAAATGAATAAATAAAAAGTGATGCTGCTTTTTAGGAGCAATATTAAAAGCATGCAAAAATGAAAACTCATGCATGTAATTCATGCATGTGGGGGACAGTGAGGAAACATACTATCATAAAGTTTTCTAAAGCCATACATTAAAGGGATAGTTTGGTGAAAATTTGGTCATTTTTAGTCACTCTGATGACCTTGATTTTGGTCACCATTCCAAACCTACATGACTGACTTACTGCTGTGGAACATAAATTGAGATATTTTGAGAAATGTAACAGTGTATTTTGTCCATACAATGCAAGTCAATGGTCACCAAAACAGGTTGGTTATCAACATTCTCCAAAATATCATCTGTGTTCCACAGAAAAAAAACGATGAAACAATTTTCATTATGTGCACTATCCCAGTATTTCCTGAAAATATTCCCCTCCACTATTCAGATCTGGTGTATTAATGTCATAATATGCTAATGTGTACTTGTTATGAAACAGGGATCGGATTACATAAAAGATGACCTTAAATATCATACCTGGCTTGTTTGTGTATTTGAATGTGCCTGGCTGCTGTCCGTTGGACGGTGTAATGCTGTGAGTTCTCTCATGTCATAGTGACTTATAGCTAATCATTTTGATTAGCATGCAGCTCGTTTCACTCTCTCAGCACTTTTACTCCGAGTCTGTTCTGCACATTTCCCAGATTGCATTCTGTTATGTAAATGAGGATGCTGGTCAGCAAATTGAATGGGAAAGGTTAGTCGTGGGATCCAGCCATGCCTGAGATTTCCGTCGTTTGTATTCTCTCTCCTAAATTCCCTGTATTTGCCTGCACTTGTTACCAGTGTGAAAGATGGCCTGCCCTTTGGCACAGTCTCGTAACACTGAGAAGGAAAAAACACTCTCCCTATGCCAGCTCAATAAATCCACATCACACATTGCCTTCCAATTCTGCCACATTATTATCTTTTTAGAAAAAGCCAAGGGATGTTTAAATATTTTGAAATATGCATGAGCTCGTGAAAGAGTCAGCATCTAAGAGCTTAACTACTGTCTCTTGTACTTACGCCATTTATTTTATATTCATACACTGAGCTGTAATCTTTAGATCGAGGCAGTTTAAGCATTGCAGCAGGCTATTACTCACTACGGTTAAAGGCTCAATGTGAGAGTGACCAGATGTCCGAAGGGGAAATTCTCCAGATGCCCAGTAGGGGGCGATGTTGGAGAGGCTGGAAGGACAGGCCGACCTCTCTAGGACACCGCTGAAAGCACACTGCAGTTTACGCCATTGTCTAATGGAATACTGACATTAACAAGAATTCACTCACACAGACTGTAATATATATAGGCTTCTATTGAGGTATTATACTAACAGCTGGCATCAGTTGTGTGGTTTAATTAAATGTCTTTTGACATTTGAATATGATTTGATTTAAAATGAGCATGCACAAAACTGAACCCTAGCTTCACTTTACATTTATAATTATTCGTTTTATAATATATTTTGTTATATTTTATATAATGTCTGCCAAATACATAAATTAATTTTAAAAAATGCATAAAAAATGTATTACTATTTATTAATTTAGCAGAATTGTCATAAATTAGAACTTAAAATCAAATGTGCACAATGTAATAATAATCAAATGTGCTCATACAGTTTTGTTTGAAAGTCTATGGTGTGTTTGAAAGTATGTTTGAGTCTATTGAATCAGTTCATCCCAAGAAGTTCTCTCTTTCATTTGTAGCATTGTAGCAACTTTTTGAGCACAAAGAAAAGAAAAATAACGACTTTATCCAACAAATTCTTCTCTTCCTTGTCAGTTTTCTATGCGCGTTCATGCATGCGTTGTGGTACTCTCGTGAACACGTGTAGAAGACTAACATGGAAATTGTTGAATAAAGTCATTAATTTTGTTTTCTTTGCACACAAAAAGTATTCTTATAGCTTCATAACATTAAGGTTGCGCCACTGATGTCACTATTTTAATGATGTCCTTACTACCTTTCTGGGCCTTTAACATGGTAGTTGCATTGCTGTCTATGCAGGGTCAGAAAGCTCTCAGATTTCATCAAAAAATATCTTAACTTACGGGTTTTAAACGGAATGAGTAATTAATGACAGATTTTTCATTTTTGTGTAAACTATCCCTTTAAATCTTTTTATTTATAGTTAAATTTTATTTATCAAAAACATATTACTCCTTATGTAACTTTAGTGTAGCTAGTTTTTACAACTTCTTGTTTATGGTTTGTTATAAACCAAAACTTTTTTAAATCTCTAAATTATGATTAGCTTTGCTTGGCAAGCTGCAGTTTCAAAGTAGCTTCCCCAGCGCTGCTTATAAACATACGATATGTCAGCTGTGCTCAAGTTGTTCCGTCTGGAATCGCATTCATGTTGGAATGCAATCAAACACAGACTTGAAGCTGTAATCTAGTTCAAAGTATTTTTCAAAAATGTGTGGGTTTGGCCAAATAATTATTTTGCTTTGTAAATTTCACCAATATCAGATGCTTTTGATCAGCTGTAGATAGAGTCGGGGTGGACCACAATCTTCCATTCCTCTACAGTCCAGCTGTAATTTGTCTTTAATGTGATTTGGCTTCTACCTGCCTGTCTGAGTCAATGCGCCTGCAGGCACTGAGGCACCTGAATAATTTATACCAAGCAGCTAGTTGTGGCGTGGAAGTACAGAAAGCCTCCTTCAGACACTTGCTTATTCTGCAGAATCAGGAATTTCAGAGGCGTTAGATCGGGTGGCTCGTGCGCCAACTTGTTGCATCTCACCTGCAGCTACCTTCGAGTAAAGCCTCGCTTTCTTTCACTCGCAAAAGGCGACATTTATGCGCACAGCTTGCCAGTTTTCCTCACTGAGTAATGCAACTCCACGTGGACTTTTGGAGTTGAAACCTTTTGTAATTTCTGTAATTTTCGACCTTAATAGCTGGAAGATATCAATCACAAGGCATTACGAGTTCAAATATTTTTAGTACTTTTATTCATCTCGCCCGGGTTGCCGCTGTATTGGTTCCACATGTGTTGTAAAGGTATGTGGCAAGAGCGAGAGGACCATCATGACGGGGGAGCCAGAGGAGGGCTGAATTCTGCAGCTTGTGCTTTTGATAGAATGAGGGAGTGGAGGGTGATTTGGGGAGTGAGCGAGTGCATGACATTCTTAGTGCATCTGGGCAAAATAAGCAGTCAGCGAGTGAGCAGAAAGAGAACAGAAAGAGGAAGGAGATCAGTGAAAGAGAGCACAGGAAAGAACGACAGAATTTATTATTGGAGAAAAAAAAACGGGAAGGAAAGGAAAGGAAAGAAAAGCAAGTAAGAGGCAGAGGAAAATGAAGAGAGAGCATCCAACCAGGATCGTAGTCTTGGCTTGCTGTGAAGTGTCAGGAAGGATGGAGGGAGGAATGGAAGGAAGGTGGATGAGATTAAGCAACGGAGAACGAGAAACCAAACCATAACGGCAAGAGTGACGACCGACTGTGGAAAAGAAGAAGCAAAACTAGGAAGAGAGACAACAATTAATCATATCTTGGACCTGCAAACGCAAGAATCGCTCGCTGGCGTCCCCAGAAGGGGGCACAGAAGCGTGTGAATGTGGGAGAATCAGGTGGTGTGGTGGGACAGCTAGGATCCCTTCTGGATGGGTGACACTCTCACACACACCCTCCCACACACAAACACGAGTTCCCTCACGGAGGATCCAATGCAGCTGCGAGATCCAAGCGCTTCTGAGGATAAGAAGGTGAGTGCCCTCTGGCTATAGCTCAGGCAGAGACGTAACAAAGCTGAGTACTTTTCTCTGTGCAAAGCGCTGGATGCCGAACAGCATTTGTTAACTTTGTGGGATGTTTTATCTGGCATTGCACCTTGAATGCAGTGCATTTTGGGCTTGTGGTGTTCGGCAGGCTGAAACAATCCATGGTTTCTATTAACTGACATAAGATCTTTTTTTTAATCTAAATTATATTATGACACTGTTGTATGGGCATATTTCCTTTAAAAGGATAGTTCACCCACAATTATTTGTTCACCTTTATTCTGTTTCAAACCTGTATGACTTTGTTTGGCACAACACAAAAGAAGATATTTTAACAAATGTTTCATGTGTTTTTGTCCATACACTCTCAGAAAAAAAAGGTACAAAAGCTGTAACTGTGGCAGTTACTTTTCAAAAGGTGCATTTTTATACATTTTAGATACTAATGTATACACTTTAGGTAATAATATGTACCTTTAAGGTACTGATATGGACTTATGGTACTGATATGATACTGTATGTACAAATGTGTACCTGCTGAAGAGGTACTGTCTCAGTGACAGCTTTTGTATCTTTTTTTTTTTTGAGAGTGTACAGTGAAAGTTAATGTGGTCCAAAACAACATTGGACCCCACTGACTTTTCACTGTATAGAATAATCACTACTTTACAGTATGTTCCACAGAAGAAAGAAAGCCATAAAGGTTTGGAATGATATAAGACTGAGTAAATGATGGCCCTTTAAGGGGTCATTAAAAGGTCTGTGCTTTTCTAATGAGAAGAATCTGGCTATTTTTGAACAGTTATCAGTTTGTGGGATGCGGTTTTCCAGAGGGAGCATAGGGAGGTCATAGGACAGACACTGTGCTTGCCAAATGGATGAATGTAACATGCGCTGTTAATTGCTCACATTGATAATTAGTATAGATGCAGTGTCTGCCAATACCATAAAAACAGCATGTTAGAGAGGCATTGATAAAACCAGCAATATTTCACATACTGGCCTTTAAAGGGATAGTTCAAAAATAATCTCCATTGTTAAAAAAATGTCCATACAATGTAAGTCAGTAGAGTCCAGTGTTGTTTTAGACCCAACTGACTTACATTGTATGTCCTTCAGAATATCTGTTGTTCTGCAGAAGAAAGAAAGTCATGTAGGTTTGGAACGACATCAGGGTGAATAGATGATGACCGAATACACATTTTCGCCTTTAAAGCATCTTTCAGCTGTGGTTTGGTGGTTTCTTTAGTTAGATTCTTGACGCATCCTCATAAGCTGTATCATAACATCATTTACGTTGAAGGAAATTTGTTGGGATAGTCATGAGCCAAGATGTCTCTCTTTTCCGAGAAAGTCGGAGGAGTAAATCACCACCAGCAGAAGACCACTTCAATGCAGTGCTATTTTTACTTCACGACGTGAGGCATGATGGAACGACACCCAGGATTTTGGTCTATAGATGCATGTTAACTTCTGTATGTTATTAAATCTTGATTAGAAGGGCGTTCTGAGTTTAAATGCAGCCAGTAGACTTAAAAAAAAGACGTGAGCCTTTAAAAGTAATCTTTTTCTTATGAGAGGCCTTTGATTTTTTCCCGTGGAGCCCGTCGGGAGCCCCTCCCTCGTCCGTTTCCTCGCCGAGGCTGTTAGTACTGACAGTTGTATCTATTGATGTGTTCTAGCTGGAGGTGTTCTGATTACCCAGCTAACTGCCAGCTTCACTTAATCCTCTGGAGATTCATGAAGGCAAAGCCATAGAACAACATCATTGTGGCTAATCCCGTGCCTGTCTGACTGATGTAGTGTGGACTTTGCACATGCACAATGGCATCAGGGCCCTCCACGGATACGGCGGCGCAGAAACGAGTTTTCAGGCCTGTGCCAAAAGAGATAAGAGGCAAAAATCGGAGGAAGTCCGGTGCAAGGCCTGCTAACCCACAAATGGTGTGCGCTGTCACCCTGAACCACATCTCGGCTCTCTGTGTGTTTGCTTCTAGTAGGGGGGTTGCTTGGATACGATCCGTTTGCAGATTTTCAAAATGTTTTTGTTTGACTAAGAGAATATTCATTTCAGCCTTTCCCCGTCTTTCCCAGCCAAGAGAAGATGTTCCAAACTGGCCTGTCTTAGACTATTGTTCTTAGAAGTTGGAATGAAAAGCACAACCATTATAGATGTTTTTGAAAGGTTAAACATTTTCTTTCTGTAACTAGATGTACTGTATCACTTTCCACTTCATTAGTCAAAAAACAAACAAACAATAAAATCAAGTTTGACAGAAAGAGTGTTGATGAATTTGTTGTAAATGTACAGTACGAAGATTAACTGCATCAAATGTCAAGTCAAAATGTTCAAATGAAATTAAACTATATCAGGCAAATAATAATGGTAGGAATCATATGACAATAGAGCTGCGAATGCAGACCACAAGGCCAAAAGATCTTTGGACTGCAACCATCAGGCTTTGTGCATTAAACTGGTCATAAACAGAGGCTTAGCCATTGGTGCTATTGGATAGGATAACTGGTTAAATTTATTTTAAAATCTGACCTCTTACATGGTGGACACTGATCTAACAGAAACAATTTAAAGGATAATGTGTGTATGTGTGTGTGTAGTATGTACATAAATATTATTGTGTAAATAATTGTTTAAAAAATATATTTAATATATTATATAATATATTAATATATTATATTATTTTAATATATTATTTAAAAAAACAAATTAATACATACTGTATATGTTATTAAAATCAAAAGTTGTATCTGTTTAATAGACCTGAGCCAACATTTATTATCTAATAATTACAATATTATAACAAATGTATTGCTCATTGTTGCTTAGTGTTAGTTATGCATTAAATAACAGAGACCTTATTGTGGGACCTTATAAGGGACCTAATATAGTGTTACGGTTACCAATATATTTTTAATATTTTAGTTATATTTAATTCGATTTTCATTAGTTTTATTTATAATTATATTTAGTTATATTCCATATATTAGTTTTATATATCCATATATATGTATTATATTTTTGTGTTATATACGTAAATGTAATGTGTGTGGTTTAAACAATTATTTAAATAATATATTTAATTAATAATAATATTAAGAACAAATAATTATTAAATAACAAATGAATATACATTATTGAGATAGATAGACAGACAGACAGTATAATATCATAATATAAGTTCATGCTTTTAGGCCTATATCCTGTAGATTCTGTTCAGGAATGTTTTGTTATGCAGTTTACATGCTTGTTTAGAAATGATTTAGTGTAGTGTGACCTCCTTAAAGCCAAGTAAGTAATTAGGTTGTCTTCATTTATTAGCTAAGCCATTGATATTTTGTAACTGAATACAGGGCTGGACAACATTTGTGCAGGAGATTCGCTGCTCACCCTGACTTGATCTCACAGGTGTTCTGACTCTTTGCACCATTTGGCCGCCCTTAGCCATGTTCTGTTGCCACTGTACTGCCACATAGACCTTTCCATCAACATGATTAACGACCTTGTCTGTCTAATGGGAGTCGGACCAGAATTTAGTTTCACACGTCCTTTCTCTTTTCCCTTTCCCTCTTCTTCTTCTCCTGTTCTGTATTCAGATGGATCCTGTTCAGAAGGCAGTGATCAACCACACCTTTGGAGTCCCACTGGTGAAGACCAAACGGCCAATCATTTCCTGTAATGTCTGCCAGATCCGTTTCAACTCGGAGGTAAGGTATCTGATATTGGACCGTTTGACTTCATGCATGTTTGGTGTCTTACTCAAATGGGTTGTTTTATTGAAGACATGAAATGGTATATAGCATTCTTTGAGTGAGTTTTCTATGTAATATGAGCGTTATGTTTATACTGCTGCTATTTTGCACACTCTGCTTTCTAGTCCGGAAATAGCCAACGGCAAATCCTCTTTGAAGTACTGTATCCGCAAAGCACGTCAAGGATGGAAGCTTACAGCATGAAGTGTTTTTTTTCTTTCTTTCGACGATTAAAACGAGTTTGAAGAAAATCTCTCTCAACATAGTCTTAATGAAGATATTATTTCCACAAGTAAGAACTTCCTACGAAAACAACTTCCAATTTTTCCATTTCAGACTTGCCACATTCATTTATTGCAAGATCCGTATCGCACATTTTGACGTTACAATATTCCTCATGCATCAATGAAAGCAATTATGTTAGTTGTTTATGCACCAAATTGCTGCTACGCTTGTTGGGGGAGAAACTTTAGCCTGAAATATTCTGGGCTGAATTCGGTTGCAGCTGTGGCAGACATTGTGACATGTGTGAGATTAGTAACAGAGCAGGACCTGGGAGTGCCCCACTAGCCTGCGCTATTTTTACGGACGAGAACTGTAATCATGGGCAGAAAGTGGCTTTCTTGGTGTGAGCCTGTAATCTCGGTCCTCCAGTCAAGCAGATGTATGGCCTTCTTTAAACCACAGACAATGAAAGACAGGGAGAAGATGGAAAGGCCAAGCCTGCTTGTGGAGACCTGCGAAATTTGCTGTTAGCCCAGCTCGCTTTTAAAGATTTACGGGGAGAGAATTTGAGACAACTCAGCAATTCTCTTAAACAACTGGACTTACGAGTTCTAGTTAGTTCAAGGGAGGTGAAGATTAGATTGAAGTTTTGTACTACAGTTATTTTTGTCATCTAATGTTGCTTTGTTTTGGTTCACAGTAAATATCCTAGACGGTCGTTACTTGTTAGTTCAGCTATAAATTCCACATCCCAAAGTGCCATCCAAAGATGCCTTTAGTTTACAACCCAGTTCATGACCCTTAAGTCAAACGAGTTTGACACAACTGCTGATTGGATATTTCTGACACCTGCAGCTGTCCTGGTTTGTAAAAAATATGCATATTCTTTCAACACCCCCGTTTTTACAATGTCTCCCTGCTTGCCATCATTGCATTTAACGATACACAAATTTAAGCATGTAGCAATTTCCATGAAAGGGGTAGAATATGGGGGCTGCTTTTTCTTTCTCTTTATTTATTTGTTTGTTTAATTGAAAATTTTGTCATTGTTTACTCATTAGAATCTCATGTCGCTTCAAATCTGTATGACTTTCTTTTGCAGAAAATACAAGAAGATATTTTGAAGAATACTGATAACCAAACTGTTTTGGTTACCATTGACTTCCATTGTATGAACAAAAACAAAACACAAAGACATTTATCAAATTATTTTCTGTTTTGTTCGACAGAAGAAAGAAAGTCATGCAAATTTGAAACAACTGCGAGTGGGTAAATGATGACAGAATTAAATTTTTTTGGGTGAACTATTCCTTAAATGCCCATTTAAATCCCATTAATCTTATGGCATTATTTATGCAATTGTAATTGACCCGTCGCAAAGACCCACCCCCTTTGTTACTGTTGCTATGTCCGACAAGCCATGATGCTCATGTTCTCACGCAGTGAAAAATACATCACGGAGCAAAAAGGACAATGACAACGTGCCGAAGGACAAAACAGAGCAGGTTACTTTAGGTATGAAACAAAGTCACAGCTTTAAAATTTTGTCATTTAAGAAATTGAAACGATAAATACTGTTTTGTAGCTCTTTAATGTGTCGTGACACCGATCGCCTCTTCCTCTTTACTAATTATAGCATGAAATAAACATGAATGAACATGAGAAGGTATCTTGTTTCGGCCGCAGAAAGACATCAATGCACACCTTTTTTATGTTCAAGTCCACCGACGTTAATCTCCTCTCGTTTGTCGGACAAAAATGGCAGATTCAGCATTATTATTGGTCAGATTGCCTGTCAATAAAACTCCCTGCGAAGGGTCATTTACAGTGTAAATGCATTCATGCCACTTCTGAGCTGTAATAAATAAATAAATAAATATATATATACACATTGTGTATTAGAATAAAAATTTTAATAGCTTGGCAGCCGTCTGTTTCTCTCTCTCTCTCTCTCTCTCTCTCTCTCTCTCTCTCTCTATATATATATATATATATATACATAGTTCTCACAACATTGAAACAATGTAGTTTTTTTAATGTACTGTATCTGTGGAAAGTGCCACATACACACACTCATCATCCCACATACAAACTCACACATTCTTTTATCAATGTCCTAACAATTTTAACTTTATTGTTTATTTTTAAAGTTGTCAGGCATCAAATGTTCACGTCGTCCAATCAGCAGTGAGCGAAAGACAGAGAGATCAAAAGAAAAGACATCAAAGAATTGCGAGTTCTGATGTTGTATTAGATATTGTGCTGCGTCTTTCATGCATTGTTGCACTGGAAACGATTCAGCTACGTTAAGAGATTAAATTATACAATGCCATCTTTCATTAAATGGTTACACAGAGCAATGAGTCTACATTTTGTTCCTCTACTATATGCTGAATAAAGCAATGCTTTTGTTCTTTGAAAATATCTATTCCCTTGCCTCCTTCCCATCATCATTTCACGCTCCATTATGGATTAATAGATTCCTAACCCCCAGTGCCGATAACGGAGGACATTTGTAGTGGAAAAAGCAGACTATTGGCTGCCAGCGTGTGTTATCTGATGCATTCATCAAACTAGGGGCTCAGAGTTGTGTTATGCTGTGCTGCCAGTGTCCCTCTGTCCCTTTCACTCTAGCGCAAGATGGAGGTATAACCTTGCCGCGCTGCAGAAGTGATGTCACCATATTGTGTCACTGTTGCTGCAGGACAGGGTTGACTGCGTGTCCCTCCCCTGCCAGAGCTGCAGTGGCCCGCCGCTGTCGCACAATTTCCGTCATTCGCTGACTGGTTTTCCATCACTAGGGCAAATTAACCTTCCATGTGCGTGTTGAGCTTCGGGAATAGCCACAGCTGTCAATCCTCATTTTGCAGCCCTTTCCCATTTTGTTGTTGTAATTGTATTTTTGTTGGCTTATGTTGCGTTACATACTGTTCACATGTGGTTCGATGAGACCGAGACAATCTGTGTCCTAATTTGTCCTCGGAAAAGTTCTTTGTGCTCCCTGTTTTTCCATCGTTGTGCCTAAAGTTTTTTTTTTTTTTTTTGAATAAAAAAAAATTATTTATCTATGCAATGATTTTTTAAACATATATTTAGTTCTGTCGGCGCCAATAGCCTTGTGGGCAGCGCGCTGACATATAGCGCCGTTGCGCTTCGGGCGTCCCGAATTCGAGTCGCGGCTCGCTGACCTTTCCCGATCCCGTCCCCCCTCTCTCTCCCCCACTTCACTTCCTGTCTCATTACTGTCCTGTCATAATAAATGTAAAAACGCCAAAAATAAAAAAAAACATATTTAGTTCTTATAAGTACAGTACTAAAAGAATCATTAGTGGAACTGGAATCTTTAAGAGGAATTGAAACCAGAACCGAAAGAGTTAAATTCTTTACGATTCTTATTCCAAGTCACAGACTGTTAAAAAAAATATTTGGAATCTCCAGTATTGACATCTCTGTAACTCATGGTTGTGATTACCGCCCTAGACTGAGTCTGTTCCTTGCACATGGCAATGGCATGAACTGTGTTTCTCATTTGTTCTTGGATGTGGAAGTGGATTATTTCTGCATTTTTTTTCTTCACTCTATTGCAAGTCTGATCATTTTTACATTCCTTAACTCATATAGGTTGTTTTACATTCATTTTTTGTCTGTGATCTCTGTCTGCACCTGTGCTTTAGCCCCATATCCACTGAGCTTTCTGCTGGTTCCTGCCAGAGCCACATGGCTATCTTCTCCTCTTTCCTCCTTAATCCCAGAGATCTGTGCTCTTTTAGTGCCTCTTTCCCACATCCTCCTCAGTTTCCTATGTGCTTTAGACAGGCAGTTCCTTCAAACCCCTGAAGGCTTAGATTACAGACCACCAGCTATATAAGGCTCTGTCATCACCAATTACAGCCCACAACCTGTCACAACAGACAGGAAGGGCCAACCTAATGCCAGCCATTCCCTCACTGCAAGTGTACCCTAACTGTCTCTAAGGGCCTATCCTAGCTGTCTTAATCTCTTCTGTTCCCATGAGTCTCTGCGGGGGTTCCACGCCTCTTCCAATGTTGTGAGCATCTGAGCCCTGGATGACACTCTGGTATGAGTCTCTTGGTCCTGCTCCCAGTGTCTGCAGCAACTGTTGTCAACTCATTCTCGGTTTCACACAACACATAATCCTGCCACTTAATAATCATCATGCTTGTCTTGAATTGATGGGATGCATTCTGAAGTCATCGCTGTTTTGAGAGGCCGCTGCTAGGTGATCTGTTTGAAGCGTTTGAAGCGTAGGCACGTCAGATACGTGTTGTGTCGCGTGGCAGCTCCGCTCCCCTGTAACGAGGATGCAGAGGATGCAGGACAGCTCCTGTGTCAACGTCTCTGGACATATCTCTTAATGTGTTCCTGCTAGAGGTCAAGTCAGCGTGATCGATGAGTGGACAGATTGTGCCACATCAGAGATGTGGAATTGTTTATGCAGATTAGAGCTTTCACAATAGTCAAGTGTTTCGTGTTTCCTTTGATTTAGTGCTGTTTATGCACTGACCGCTGAGACTGCTAAATATATCCTTTCGCTTAACAATGGTCACATTTTCAGTTGCGTCTCTTCATCTTGACTTATTCAAACACAATGTTAATAGTAAAATCGTAGAAACAGACCTCAT
>NW_015647095.1:1899339-1953201 GCF_001515625.1 Sinocyclocheilus rhinocerous
CCTTTCCCGATCCCGTCCCCCCTCTCTCTCCCCCACTTCACTTCCTGTCTCATTACTGTCCTGTCATAATAAACGTAAAAACGCCAAAAAAAACAAAAAAAAAACATATTTAGTTCTTATAAGTACAGTACTAAAAGAATCATTAGTGGAACTGGAATCTTTAAGAGGAATTGAAACCAGAACCGAAAGAGTTAAATTCTTTACGATTCTTATTCCAAGTCACAGACTGTTAAAAAAAATATTTGGAATCTCCAGTATTGACATCTCTGTAACTCATGGTTGTGATTACCGCCCTAGACTGAGTCTGTTCCTTGCACATGGCAATGGCATGAACTGTGTTTCTCATTTGTTCTTGGATGTGGAAGTGGATTATTTCTGCATTTTTTTTCTTCACTCTATTGCAAGTCTGATCATTTTTACATTCCTTAACTCTTATAGGTGGTTTTACATTCATTTTTTGTCTGTGTGATCTCTGTCTGCACCTGTGCTTTAGCCCCATATCCACTGAGCTTTCTGCTGGTTCCTGCCAGAGCCACATGGCTATCTTCTCCTCTTTCCTCCTTAATCCCAGAGATCTGTGCTCTTTTAGTGCCTCTTTCCCACATCCTCCTCAGTTTCCTATGTGCTTTAGACAGGCAGCTCCTTCAAACCCCTGAAGGCTTAGATTACAGACCACCAGCTATATAAGGCTCTGTCATCACCAATTACAGCCCACAACCTGTCACAACAGACAGGAAGGGCCAACCTAATGCCAGCCATTCCCTCACTGCAAGTGTACCCTAACTGTCTCTAAGGGCCTATCCTAGCTGTCTTAATCTCTTCTGTTCCCATGAGTCTCTGCGGGGGTTCCACGCCTCTTCCAATGTTGTGAGCATCTGAGCCCTGGATGACACTCTGGTATGAGTCTCTTGGTCCTGCTCCCAGTGTCTGCAGCAACTGTTGTCAACTCATTCTCGGTTTCACACAACACATAATCCTGCCACTTAATAATCATCATGCTTGTCTTGAATTGATGGGATGCATTCTGAAGTCATCGCTGTTTTGAGAGGCCGCTGCTAGGTGATCTGTTTGAAGCGTGCTGCTGGGAGGCACGTCAGATACGTGTTGTGTCGCGTGGCAGCTCCGCTCCTCTGTAACGAGGATGCAGACTACAGACAACAGCTCCTGTGTCAACGTCTCTGGACATATCTCTTAATGTGTTCCTGCTAGAGGTCAAGTCAGCGTGATCGATGAGTGGACAGATTGTGCCACATCAGAGATGTGGAATTGTTTATGCAGATTAGAGCTTTCACAATAGTCAAGTGTTTCGTGTTTCCTTTGATTTAGTGCTGTTTATGCACTGACCGCTGAGACTGCTAAATATATCCTTTCGCTTAACAATGGTCACATTTTCAGTTGCGTCTCTTCATCTTGACTTATTCAAACACAATGTTAATAGTAAAATCATAGAAACAGACCTCATATTCATTGTCATATCTAATGATATAACTAATTTTATGTCATTTTAATTATACATTATTATTATTAGCATTATAGTTATATAATTAAAGTATAATAATAATAATAATAATGTGTATTAAAATAATATTGAAATAACATAGTAGCTTAAAATTATAACCAATTAAACTGATGATATAATTGATGTAAGTCAATATAAATGATTATTACTATTTTATATTCTTCTCCTTACTATTATCATTATTAAATTATATTAAATCAGAATACATATTATTTGTCATGCGTAATGGTATAAATACTTATATAAATACTATTTTATTTCATTTATAACATCTGTGTACAAGGTCTGTTTGACATTTTTAAAAATTGCAAGAAATTTTAACGTTTTAAAATTTAAATAACTTTTTTATTTAAATAAATATTTAAATAAATCAAACATTTATTATTAAATTTTTAAATGTTTTTAAAAAGTAATATTAAAATAACTTACAAAATTATAAATAAAAGTGTTAAATAATACTTATTATTTTATATTATTATTATTTTCTTTATTATTATCTTTTTTAAATGATATATAGCCAGAATACACATTGTTTGTCATGAATAAT
This sequence comes from Sinocyclocheilus rhinocerous, assembly GCF_001515625.1. Taxonomy (NCBI): domain Eukaryota; kingdom Metazoa; phylum Chordata; class Actinopteri; order Cypriniformes; family Cyprinidae; genus Sinocyclocheilus; species Sinocyclocheilus rhinocerous. Next base: position 1,901,406 of record NW_015647095.1, read on the forward strand.
GGTTATATGGTATATGTAATTTTTGAATAATAACAACAACATAAAATTATACATTTATTAGTATTATGTATAATGACAATAAACTTGTATTAAAATATAAAAATATTGTAAATAATAATAATTATTGCTAATTTTATTATTTAATTATTATATTTTATATAGAATGGTTCCATGATCAATTTTTAACTACAGTGCTGAAATGACCTCATCTATATTATCTAAACTGTTTTATATACAAAATAAATAACATTTTATTTTATTGGAAGTTTATTCGTTTGTTGTTTTGGGGGCTTTACTTTATTAGACACATCTAAAAGCAGACACATAAACAGTGTCACAGTCACAGGAAATGGATTCCATGTGGCATCAGTGTCCAGGGACAAGCATGTAGGAATAAGCCCATTTTATGCCTCCATCCAGTACTAGACGTCAAATATGGCCTGTGTCCTGAGCTTTCAAAACTTTGTAACTACCTGTTTTGTTTGTGTGCAGCCTCTTTGAAAGTTGCATTTATAGAATGTTTAAGCAGCACTGTCTGTGTTTGTTTCAGAGTCAGGCAGAAGCCCACTACAAGGGGAACCGTCATGCTAGGAGAGTCAAAGGCATTGAGACCTCCAAGAGCCGCCCACAAGAGAGTGACAAACCTCCTCCCGAGCCCGTCTCATCCCCCTCACCAACGGGACCCTTACCGGCCATCTCAGATACTGACCCCAGCAAAACAGGTAAGAGCTTGAGAATAATGTGATTGTAAAACATGCACATCTGCTTGTCTCTGCTCACTCACACAGAACACTTGGGAAGAAAATGTGTTTCCACAGAAAAGACATTAAACTGAAGAATATGAAGCTTTCAATCATAATACAAGGGGGTCTATTCTGCTTCAAAACTCTCAAAAGATATGACTGGAAAGTCAGGACACTTATGAGACATAAAGATGCCACAAATATTCAATCTTCTCCAAGTGTGTGGTCCGACCTCACTCTTTAAGAAGCAGCCAATTGAACATTCCCAACACTGAAGGTCTGGGGTCTGTCACAGGGCAATTACAGCACTGTGTGTACAATAACAGAAAGAGACAAAAACAAGATTCCTCAGTCCCAGGCCAAGATTTAAAATAGCCAATCTATGGTGCATTCCTTGTTTGTCTTGTTGAAACATCTTGAGGAATTCTGGATGAAGGTCTCAAACATGGACCACCTCATTTAGAGTCTAATTTTACTAGTGGCGTGACTTTGACCGTCACCGCTTTATTAGGAAGGCCTAGCTGATGTGTTTATGGAGCTGTGTGCAGGACTATTAGGTATTAGAAGCCCATTTGTCTCTGTATCAGAATAAACTTTGGGATTAGGAGGGCTGAGCTGGAGCAGAGGATAAGCAGTGAGTGAGAGTTAGAGTGAGACAAAGAACGTGGATATAAAAAAGTTCAGAGGTCTGAGGATTAGCTAAGAGGGCAGAAGGGAAACATCACAGTTGATCTTGCTTTAATGAGAAGTGATTAAACATTGGCAGATCATAATGATGGTGAGATGAAATGGGGGCACAGGGTTTATAAACTGCCAGAGGGTGGGTGACTCCCTCTTGTGCTTGTTATTTGCCGCTCTTCTTTTCCCGTTCTCTTCACGTCTGTGCTCCCTGCTCTTTTCATGCGCCAGTTTTTGCCAGCCTCAATCTGGATCAAACTGTCAGAAATGAGGTACAAAAAAAAATACACAGCTGGTAGATGTTTTATGAGAAGCTTTAAAACAAGTGTTTGTATTTCAGTTTTTAAACTACACTCATGAATGCCAAAAGAAATCCATTTCAAAGGCCTCGGAAGGACCATGGATTCGATGCCTATTGCAAGCTCTTATTTAACGTTCCCTGTAAGTCTGTGTGTGACTTACACACACACACACACACACGCACACACACATCTGGATATCTAGATGCATACCAGTATAATTTACACTGTTGTTGATTTTGTTGTAATGTTTACTTACTTATTGTCTTATGACATCAGGATGTTTGTTTCTCTATTTAAAATGATCTGTTAGTTGATTGTTACCCTAGTCACAGTTTTATGGTCTGTGAGTGGCATTTTAAGATATTTTATGAGCCTTGTTTGTCTCATAGGTGTGTGATGAATATTCATGTGAGTCTGTGGTAATTTAAGACAACTAACATTTTGTATAATACTCTTTTTACACTTTACACTCTTTGTACAAAACACTTTGTAACTCATTGTACAATTCTCAATCTGAAAATACAAGATGAAGTACATAATATAGAAACCATTAATAGTTTTTTAATCCAAATACACTACCATTCAAAAGTTTGGGGTCAGTAAGATGTTTGAAAGTCTCTTATGCTCATCAAGACTCCATGTATTTAATAAAAAAAATACAGTAAAAACAGAAATATTATTAAAATTTAAAATTACTATTTTCAATTGCAATATATTGTAATTTTTTCCTGTGATGGCAAAGCTGTATTTTCAGCAGCCATTACTCCAGTCTTCAGTGTCACATGATCCTTCAGAAATCATTCTAATATGCTGAAACATTTCTTATTATTATTAATGTTGAAAACTGTGCTGCTTAATATTTTTGTGGAAACCATTATACGTTTTTTTCAGGATTCTGATAAATTGAAAGTTTAAAAGAGCAGTTTTTAAAAATAGAATTGTAAAAAATAATGGCAGATATTTAGTCATGGTCAGTGTTGGGCAAGTTACTTCCAAAATGTAATACATTATATTAACTTGACATTTTAAGACATTTAAATAATTTCAGTTCCAAAAAAGCCTTCCAAACTGTTGTCTTCATTTTTTTTAAAGGCAGAGTAAGTGATTTCTGGTAGCCAATGTTTATATTTGAAATCACCAAAACAAACACGCCCCTACCCCAAAAGGGTCTTGCCCCTATTTTGATAGCTCCGCCCCACACATACGTACGCAACCCAGGCAACGATTAGTTCTGTGAAACAAAGCAAAACCAATGTTACACCGTGTCTATGGACGTGAGCGGCGCGGCGCAACAAATCCCGACAGAAAACTGCTGCCGGGTTCTATTTATGACGTGCTGACACATTTCAAATGGTTTTCAACGGTCGTTTGACCTCTTTCTCGCGTCCAGTGTAGGCAGACTTTAGTTGTTGTAGACACGGTGTTACTCACCTATTGAGAAGAAACAAAGCAACCTCGGCGTCCGATCGCAGGCCTCCGCTCCTTGAGTTCTCTCCAGCGCTGGAAAGCTGATCCGATATTTACACGGGTCCTACTTCTTGCCTTATCGTTCCGCAGACGTTTTCCTCTTTTGTTTTTTATCCGCCATCTCTATCTTTCTGTCGCTCGGCTCGGCTAATGTCCGTCCCATGCACTGAACGCGCTCTCCTCCACATCATGAGTAGACATGCCCCTTATTGCTGATTGGCTACAAGTTTGTTTTGCGATTCGGCCCGAATCAGTTTTTAAAGCGTTTTTGAAAAATCACTTACTCTGCCTTTAAGTTTCACAAAAATAACATACAGTATCATATACAGAATGATTGCCTTATTTTCCACATCCCTTTGTCCTGCTTATCATCTCTTTCTCTGAGGATGGAGGAGGACAGTATAGCCATGTCTCTCACTGAGGGATTTGCCTGTCCAGAGAAAACTGTCTATAGTCCTTAGGCCTAGAAAGAATTCCAGCGGGAGAGAGCCAAAACAAACTGGCCATGATCTAAATGTGAAACCAGATACATATGAAAGAATGCCGTTTTCCATCCAAAGCTTACTCCCGTGACCCCGACCCCTAGCGGGCCGGTGGCTCGCTTGTTTGTATATGCCGACAATTGCTTTGTTTTGATGCCTTCCCATAATACTAGTTTCACAACAGAGCCTTCATTGAGCTGCCAACCCCTAGAGTCCTGACAGCTGCAGTCCCATCTGGACATTGCAATCCCAGCGTGTGTAGAAGTGTGTGTGTGTGTGTGTGTGTGTGTCTGGGTGTCATCCAGGATGCATTTGTTACAGTTACAGTAAAGCCTTTATAATGTTACAAAATATTCTATTTGAAATGTTCTTTTGAACTTTCTATACTGTACATTAAAGAGTCCTGGGAAAAAAAAAAACTGACACGGATTGCAGTAATGGCTGCTGAAAATTAAGCTTTGCCATCACAGGAATAAATTACATTTTAACATATTAAAATAGAAAAACTTTCTTTTAAATTGCAATAATATTTCTGATCAAATAAATACAGACGTGGTGTATTTTATGACAGAATTGTTTAGGTGAACTTCCCTTTAAGCTGAAATTCAAGCTAAAAAAAATCAGTTCCCAACCAATGTACGTAGTTTATGCTCAGATGCAATCTTAGCTCTTTTACAAAGAATTTAATTCGTGGTTCATCTAATTATGATTTTTGCTTATTCTTTAAATTTAACTTTTTTCTTTCTTTTTTTACGTTTCCTGTTGTAGGAACACTTTTATCCCAGTGAGTATTTGTTGTAAGGTTTGAATGTGGCTAACAGGGCCCATAATAACATGGAGACTTGGCAGGATGTGCAGGAGTTTTGGCATTGAACCGTTTATAGCACTCTGTTTGTCCCCAAGATCCACTTCTGCACAGTCACTCTGTTTAATGAAGCTATACATCTCCAGCAGTCTTCTACACATCTGGAGATTGTATAGAGACAGAAGGCTGCACGACACTCGTCTGGGCCTCCATATTTCACAGCATAAGCTTGAAGTGCCATTAAATTTCCAGCTAGATTTTCTCCATCTCCGACAGCTCTGTTCTATTAAGCTACAGTGGCAGAATCACCACTCTAACATGCAGACTCTATAAAAGACGACGAGGATCGTTTGGTAAACAGGTCTGCTGTAATGGATGGAAGATGCATCTGGGAAACAGCGATCTGAGCGAGGCAAATGAATGCACCCGACTCCATAATTAATAAGTCCCAAAGCTCATTGGGGGTGTGTGTGTGTGTGTGTGTCTGGGTGAGATTGTACAGTGTAAAGTCATTTTGTAAAAGTTTAGAGCTCACTGGGTGTGTTTCTCTTCATCTTTTTTTTTACTTCCACTGCAGTCAGAGATTAACTTTAAAGCACGTGACTAGATATTGGGGATGCATCAGGGCTCAGTGCTTGGGCCTAATCACTTTATCTCACTTGTCTACACATCTTGCTGGCTGCTCTGTGTGTGTGTATTTTTATGTGAAAGCTCAAGAGGAGAATTCCCACGCTTCATGAGAAACACTAGGCTGTGTTGGACCTCAACTGCCGGAGATGTAATTTATTGATGATTTTGTTTCACGCATCACTAGAGCCAGCATTTTCTCAGAGGTAGAAAGACAATACTCGGGCCTGTGGAGTCACCTTTATTGTGGCTATAGAGTTTCAGTTGCTTTCTGCATGTTTCCTTGAACCAGTGACCATCTTCTGAACCAGTGATAATTTAATTATCACTGGTTCAAGGAAACATGCAGAAAGCAACTGAAACTTAAAAATAAAAGTTTTAATTTCTTTAAAAAATCTGCCCCCAAACTTGAACAGGAGTGTATACAGTATATATTTTTGACATTTTAACATATTAAAATAGAAAAACTTTCTTTTAAATTGCAATAATATTTCTGATCAAATAAATACAGACGTGGTGTATTTTATGACAGAATTGTTTAGGTGAACTTCCCTTTAAGCTGAAATTCAAGCTAAAAAAAATCAGTTCCCAACCAATGTACGTAGTTTATGCTCAGATGCAATCTTAGCTCTTTTACAAAGAATTTAATTCGTGGTTCATCTAATTATGATTTTTGCTTATTCTTTAAATTTAACTTTTTTCTTTCTTTTTTTACGTTTCCTGTTGTAGGAACACTTTTATCCCAGTGAGTATTTGTTGTAAGGTTTGAATGTGGCTAACAGGGCCCATAATAACATGGAGACTTGGCAGGATGTGCAGGAGTTTTGGCATTGAACCGTTTATAGCACTCTGTTTGTCCCCAAGATCCACTTCTGCACAGTCACTCTGTTTAATGAAGCTATACATCTCCAGCAGTCTTCTACACATCTGGAGATTGTATAGAGACAGAAGGCTGCACGACACTCGTCTGGGCCTCCATATTTCACAGCATAAGCTTGAAGTGCCATTAAATTTCCAGCTAGATTTTCTCCATCTCCGACAGCTCTGTTCTATTAAGCTACAGTGGCAGAATCACCACTCTAACATGCAGACTCTATAAAAGACGACGAGGATCGTTTGGTAAACAGGTCTGCTGTAATGGATGGAAGATGCATCTGGGAAACAGCGATCTGAGCGAGGCAAATGAATGCACCCGACTCCATAATTAATAAGTCCCAAAGCTCATTGGGGCATCTTGTTTCAGGGCTCATTAATCTTTGATGATGGGCAGGGTAGAAGTGGGGTAAAGGCCAGCCTCTCTTCTACCTGACCCCTAGAACATCTGATCCACCTGCATAGGTCACAACCAGACCCCTGCTTCACCACGTCACACACCGTCTTCTCCGCTACAGCTGTCAGCGGCTGTGTAACCGGAGCAGCATTAATAGCAGGTTTAGTTTACTGTCTGGAAACTGAGAGATTGTTCTCGTGGGTTCAGGTTCTGTATGTGGAGCCTGTAACTAAGCTATCATAATTCTACTGAATGCACAAGCATCATTTACGCTTTCTGTCATGTCCGATTTAGTCCCAACCACGAGTATACATCCTGTTGTGTGTTATAATTAAGTGACAGCCCACTAGAATTTGTAATAATTTGTTATATTTTGTGCTCTTCACCTCCCATTTGCTTTTTGCACCCATTGTATCAGTTACAGTTATATCAGAAAAAAACCTGTTCCTGCTGCTCATATACATTCATATAAATATTACAAATCTTATATTATGGTGGATTAGAACACAGAAGATCACATATTTAAAGTTAAATCATTAAAACTAAAAAATATCTAATAGCAGATGGTTTAAAATATCATTATTTTATTAAATAAATTCAATGTTTAACTGTTCCCTAAATTAGTTTGTACATATTTTAAGAGTATATATTTTATATTAGTGCTGTCAAAATTAAGGTGTTAAGGCAGGCGATTCATTTTTGCAGTTAAACGGCGTTAAAAATATTTAACAGAGGCGGAGCTAAGATTGGCCACCCTACTCACAACTGCTGCTTCTGTCTCTTTTTTTCTTGACAAGAATTGCGTTTATTTAGATGCAGAATGTCTTTACGAGCACATCAAACAGGAGACTTTTCAGACGCGCACTCCACTTCGCCTCAGCACCAGGCGTTAGTCAACGAGCACTGAAACGGTACAGGTGACGAGGCAGCTTCAGCAGAACAACAGTGAACCGCGGTCAGATGAGATGTTGTCAGGCCATATGTCAGTAAAAATTTATTTTCCTGTCCTGTCAGCCGTTATACTGTGCTCGTTATACTGTGCTCGTAGCCACAAATACATTGGCGCACACTGTAGCCTATATCATTTCATATTATAGTGTGAATGAAACTACGAGCATGCGTGTCAGATTGCATCACGTTCAGCAGCGGCAGCTCTTAAAGTAATAGCAGCCAAATAACCTAATAACCCAGCTGCTGTGATGTCTGTTTATCAAAGAACAAAAGAAAAAAAGAGTAAATCAATAACTTTTGTAGCTTTAAGGATTCATCTATAGTTAATTTGATAAATGTATTACATTTCTGTATATTTACTTGCTGAAGGGCACAGGTAAATATGACGTTTATTCTAATGGGCTTATGTGAAGATTATTTTAAGTTTACTTAAATTAGAAGTTGTTATTTTTTAAAGTCTAATAAATGTTAAAATTGGTAGCTCTCAATAGGGTTGGGTATCGAGAACCGGTTCCAAATTTCCAATAATCGGGTATTCGATAAGACATGTGCATTTCGATTCCGCTTAACGATTCCCGCGTTCGCATTTTAATGTGATTTTAAACTATTTAAGTGCAGGAAGGGAAAGAACTTGCACACTGTTTGCGTGCAGCGCACACATCTGTAGCGAGAGCACAGAGAACAGTGGTCCCGATGCAGGTTCCCGACATGTGTCTGTTCTCGAACTGTTCCGTGCATTTCCACAAAGGTTGTTCCAGGCCAGAACTGACTTCTCTTTCACATTTATCGACCAGTATGCACGAAATACGTCAGTATATCATTCGATAAGCAGAATCGGAACCGGAATCGGAATCGATAAAATTCAAACGATATCCAACCCTAGCTCTCAATTATACTGTAATGTTGAATGGCTACAGTCAATGGTTAAATAGGCTATTAGAAAAAAAAAAATTCCCAGAGACATCAGTAGTATTGGTATCAGTGATACTCACCTTCAGTCATTAAAAAAAGATGCCATTAAATAAATATTAAAAAATATACTGTATGTTGTTTCTACATTAATTAAATTAATCACAATTAATTTCAGAAAAAATTTGCGATTTGGTTACTTTTTTTAATCGATTGACAGCACTAATATATTACTTTATCAAATAGGGCCTAAATTCATTTGAACATATTTTAAAAGAGTGTATATTTTATATTAATGGATTTATTAATGAATATATATATATACACAAACCATGTATGAGTTCTGAAGTTATTTAGCATGGATGCATTCAATATATAAAAATATTTATAATGTTACAAAAGATTTATATTTCAAGTAAATGCTGTTCTAATCATCAAAGAAAAAAGTATCAAGATTTCCACAGAAATATTAAGCAGCACAAACTGTCTTCAACATTGATAATAATAAGAAATGTTTCTTGAGCAGCAAATCAGCATATTAGAAAAATACCAAGTGATGTCCATAATTCCCTGCCCACTGTTGGTTTGCAACAGTTGCACTTTTAAAGTAATATTAGAGTCATAATATTTGGGGGTTCTTTTGGACCTCTGAACCTTCTTAAAAATATTTATATCATTACTAGCTAGTGTTTACAGCGGCTGACTCCTTCAGCAGTTGAAGGAAGGCGTGTGTTAATGTAAGAATTAAATATGAGTCTTCTGAGATTGCATGTTGTGTAACCGCACTTTCAAATATGCAGAGCAAGAATAAATGGAGGGCAGACGGGCACACTTTGCAGCGAACATGGAGGGCATGTCAATGATGGTGGTGGATGGCAACCATCCAGAGGATGCAGGATTCTGAAATCCTCCATTACACACACTCTCCTCCACCCCCAAACCACAATCTGCTAACACAAACCACATGCACATGGCCAAACCCACATTTTTTCACTACACACGCATAATGTGTGAGTGTGTGTGTTTGTTGGAGGGTGGGGGCCTGAAAGGGAATGGGGTGTGTTGTGGAAAAGAGCCCTGGGAATATTAGCTCAGAGTTAAAAGTTCAAGCTATTCAAAACCAAACCTGCACCAAGTACAAGCCACATAGTTTGGTCCGTCCATTCTGATGCTATAATAGCTATTGGACTATATTTGGTGTTTTTTTGAAGGGTCACGGGGTTTTCTGTAACATCCTGTATCTTCCAAAAGAGCAGTATGTCATCGCCCTGTGCTTTGATCCAGATGATCTTTATGAGGCTCTGACAGGAGCTCGAGCCCAAAAGAAATATAGAGCACACTCTCATCTGCTCCACAAACAGAGAGACACTGAGAAATCTGCCTGGAAACTTCCAATGTACAGAGAGAGAGGACTGTTTCCTGTAAAACGAGGGATCTGGTTGCTTCTAACCAGCTCTTATCCACCTGCCATTCAGGATTTTCCACCACAGCAGAGGCTGTTGAACTTCAAATGCCATGGTGAATAAAATCCGAACACTGTGTTTCTTCAGGGGAGGGGAAGGAATGACTAAGAGTTTATGTAAGACGTTGTGGTTAAATGTTTGTAAAATGACAAAAACACACATCATCTTTGTAAGGAAATTGAGTGTTGAAGTCACTGCTTACATTTCCCCCCAATAGATACTTTTTCCTAGTCTTTCTAAAGCCATAATCTGTAGGTTGGATGTTTGTTTTTTAGTTGATAACCCATTTTTTAAACTGAAGGTGACAGCCGGAACTGTGTAACACCCCGCTCCAATTTGAGGGTTTTTTAGTATGAACCCAAAGTAGGGTGAATGACAAAACATGTTTTTCTCTGTAAAGTAATTGGTTCTAGCAATGCCCGGGTCATGGGTTTGATTTGAGTTTTTATTTAATACTTTTATTCAGCAAGGCTGCATTAAATTGGACGAAAGAGACAGTTAAGATGTTACAAAAGATTTCTACTTCAAATAAATGTTGTTGAACTTTCTATTCATCAAAGAATCCTAAAAAACAGTTAAGCAGCCTGACTGTTTTCAACATTGATAATATTAATAAATGTTTCTTGAGCAGCAAATCAGCATATTCAAATGATTTCTGAAGGATCATGTGACACTGAAGACTGGAGTAATGGCTGCTGAAAATGTTTCAAGTTGTATTACTGTTTTTACTGTATTTTGATCAAATAAATGCAGCCTTGGTTAGAATTCTTTCAAAAACTTTCCTTTGTTTTCCTTTGCCTTTTCTGAGGCAGTTATCACAGGTTTTGTTTAGTCTCTATGTCAACAGAAGTTAGAAGCAAAGACTGCTATTTTGAGTCCTGGATGCTCTGAAATGTATGTTTATATATTGCTAAGCATCTCCCATTTTACTTGACATTAAACTAAACAATATGTGAAGGCTCATAAAAATACAAACATGTATATAATTTTATTTTATGAAGTTAGTTTTTTTGCAAACTTGTTTTTATGTGGTCTATAAAAGCTGGGGTTGCTCACTTTAAGACGAGGTATTTGAGGTACGCCTGGTTTGAGGTTTACAGGAAAACACATTTCTGTGGCATGAAAGCTCTTGAATTCCTGCGCAGCAGTTTTGCTATTTTCAAAAATGAAACAGCAGAGGCCATTAACTTCCATAAATAATCCATTTAAATGTCATTTTGTTGTTTGCTTTGCTTTGCAGATGAGACGCGGCCAGTGCCACAGTTAAATGGACCCGCAGTGGCCCCAGGGTCCGCGGCCATTTCTGCTCCCCCTACCCCAGAATCCCCCGGTCCTTCCACCTGTCCTCTTCTGCCCACCCCCACTACCCCTCAACCACCTCCAGCCACCTCCTCATCTCCCGGCTGTGGCTCTTCTAACCCAGAGCAGGCTGGCACCGGGGCCCCTGGGGCGCCATCAATTACCCCAAGCAACCCTGAGACCGAAGAGGACAAAGCCAAGAAGCTGCTTTACTGCTCACTGTGCAAAGTGGCCGTCAATTCGCTCTCCCAGTTGGAGGCCCACAATAAAGGTGAACATTCATTTAGCGACAGCTCATCTGAACTGAATAACTTACTGTGCTGACTGATTACACAAAACATCCGTCATTTGGAAAAAAGAGTCTCCAATGAGCGCTTAGAGGTGGATAGATTATACATAATAACAAATGCTCCCTGAGTATTTTCTTGTTTGAGGGACTCACTAGTCTGTACATGTGACTTTGTACTGCTATGGCTTTAAAATGCACAATGTTGTTGCAAACAAAAAAAGCAAATGCAGAGGTTATATAGTGTTTCTCTGCTCTGTTAATTCTACTTTTAGGGGACAAAATTTTTGCCAGTGGCAAGGAAATTAACCAACCAACCAACCATAAAAAATATATATATATATATATATTATTATTAAATTACCTATATATTTATGTGTGTGTTTGTGTGTATCAGCAATGACACTTTTATCTGACTGTTATCTACTAATTAACTGTTATTTACTAAAATATCTGTAAAAATATTCATAATATATAATATAATTATATAATAAATATTCATAATATATAAAATATCTCCATAAAACTTCCTATCACAAAATGTGAGGACATATTATTGCTTGCCATGTTTTGCTAAATGCAATAAATGTTCCATATAGAATATTACATTAATTTTTTTCATAAATTATGCATACTAAATACATTTCTGTTGGCAGACTTTTTCTTTCTTTTTATTGATTGATTGAGTCAGACTATCATTCCGCTGGAATAACACCATATTTCTGTTCCTAATAAAGTTGCTGACAAACTGGGAAATAATGTACTTAACAGGATTTTTATAATCCTTATTTAGATTTTACTTTTAATTTTGCACTTGCAAATGTTAAATTCGAACCTTCTGGTTGTCTTTCTCAATACATGCTCAAATGACTTCAGAAGGCATAATTATTTTAAGAACAGTCTGCAAGATTGATCTTGTTCTGTGAGCAGCAGAAATATGCTTTGCATAGCTCAAGGCAGCTCACTAGAGGAACACTAGCAATTACGTCCATCACCGAAAAACCCCTTTAAACTTCTAAAACGGGCGTCTTAAAAAGCTTTCTCTCTCTCATGATTTATACACAACTTTACAGCGCCGCTTGTCCTCTCGGTTTGCAAAAAAACGAATGAAGTAGATCAGCTTTTGTACTGCAGTGCAGCTTGTAGTATTTTAGGCAGTGTTTGATTTCTCGTGGTATATCGAATGCCTGAGCATATCTCGTTCTGCTCTATTATTCAGTTTGTGTCAACACAAACAGCCCTGTTTGATGAGATGAAGGTGAATGTAGAGAAGACTTTGCTGCAAAAGCACACACAACTCTATTTATTATTGATCTCCTCTTTTATTTATCAGGGAAAACTGCAGTCATAGTTTCAGTGTTTATACCGTCTGTTTAGGAATTTCTCATGTTGAGCTTGTTGATTAAATGGTCTGTTTTTCCCCGGGCCAAAAGAAATGAATGCCTTTACATAAAGTATTTGACAACTGTTTATGTGGTCTGAAAATTAAACGGCACATATTCACACTTTGATACATGGAAGCTACATGGAAGTCGTTCCTCTTGGAACAAGACCATGTTTTAAAGTAAACATTACAAGTTATGAGTGATATCAGGGCGTTGTTGCCAATGGAATGGCAAATTTTAATCAGTCTGGGTTTCAGAAAGCTATCTGGAATCAATACAGTCCATTCCCTAAATTAATTCTCTAAACCACAGCCAAAAAAATCAAATCATATGTTGTGCAGACAACCACAGGTATAAGTCGGGAGGGGAAGGAAGAGTTTTAGCTTACTATATTTCTGCAGCTGTATGTTCAGACACAGCTGTCAATTCCTATTTTATCTGTTTAGTTCTCAGATGGCATTTACAAATCACTGTTACACAGTGAAACCAGCAACGCTCATTGCCTGGAACAAATTTTAAGTCTGAATATTGCAAGAGTGCATTTTTGAAGAGCAGTTTGAAGATAGTTTTTTTTGCCTTGTCTCTTTAAACCCAAACTTAAGGTGAACTTTTGGTCAAGAGGGGGGAAATGAAGCCTGCTTTTGGTTTGGCAAGAGAACATTTTCAACATTCCCAATGTTTTCTTGGTTAAGAACAAAACAAAGACATTAGTTCTTAGGAACCCAAGCATGTGGACGTCACGTGTTTTTTGTCCATATCATTGACATTGTGAGGCCAGGAACATGATGGCGAAACATTTACGGAGAACCATGTGTTGCACGGCTCCAAACACAGGAAATGGAGAATTGATGAGCTTCTTTGTAATGAGGAGAGCCAAACTGAACGAATCACTAAGACTTGATGAATTCAGTTTTGTAACAAAGTTTTGAAATTAAAAGCCAGGCAGTATACTTCTTGATTTATGAACAGTACTGTACAATAATGTAACCTGAATGAAATTCAAAAAAGGATATGATTTCCAAGTGCAAAGCATTCCAACAAAAGAATGGTGTGACTGCCTATTAGACATGTGGACAGAAATAAGAATCATCCCTAGCATGAGCAGTTGCATTTAAAGTCCGCATGAAATCAAAATTGACTTTATTTACTTTACTAGCGCACATTGCTAGTCTTGATGTGAACAATTAGTCCGTGCAAGTTAATCCGCTGAAAAAAATAGTTTGTCTTCGTAATCTTTAATCAAAATCTGAACATTTACTTCAGCTCTGGAATGGCATTCCTTTTCTGATGACGTTAGTTTGACGTTTTGGGCAGAATATCCTTAAACACACCCCTCCAACCGTTAGATTGCTATGAGTGAGAGACAGAGAGGAGGAGCGCAAAAATAAAACCATGCCCTCTATTCAATATTCCGTTTCAGCTGGAAATACGTCACTACACTGAAATAAAGTCGGCAGCAACTTCCAGTTCACAAGGACTTTAAGGGTAATTCAAAGCGGAAGATTCAAGCTGTGACCAGATATTGCAATACTGCCTGTAGTTCATATTAAATTAAATGTTATGTATTTATTATTATCATAATATAATATTCTTATTTTATTATTATTATCTTTGTTGCTATTTTTATTATTTATCATAAATTCTTTTTATTACATTATATTATATTATATTATTTATTTACATTTTTACATTTATTTAATGTCAGAAAATATTTCAGTTTCAAACAAATGCTGTTTTTTAGAACTTTCTATATATCAGAGAAACCTGGGGAAAAAACACAATTTAGATAATAAATATAAAGCAGCACAACCGTTTTCAACATTGCTAATAAGAAATGTTTCTTAAGCACCAAATCAGTAATATAATGATTTCTGAAGGATCATGTGATGCTGAGGACTGGAGTAATGTCTGCTAAAATTACAGCTTTGTCATCACAGAAATAAATGACATTTCAAAATATATTAAAGGAAAAAAGTTATTTCAAATTGTAATAATATTTTTAAAATATTACTGAAAAAAATTACTCAGTCAAATAATTGCAGCTTTGTTGAATATAACTCCCTAATTTTTATGCATGTATGTACATATATACAATATATTTTATTTATAACAACACTCAATTTTCAAAACCCCACTTGTATTTCTCCTCACTCCTCAGGCACTAAACACAAAACCATTCTGGAAGCCCGCAGCGGACTGGGCCCCATTAAGGCATACCCTCGTTTGGGTCCGAAGCCCAGCGGGGAGCAGGGAGGCGGGGCCACGGACCCCAATACTCAGGAACGCACCTTCCACTGTGAGATCTGCAACGTCCGGGTCAACTCAGAACTGCAGCTCAAACAGGTGAGCGAGGGTCATGGTGTTCGTAATTTTTTTTTCTTTTAAATGCTTGTCATGCTGTTTACATGTTGTATATATTGTTATCGAGCTAAATATGTTTCAAAATTGGTATGTCTGATATGTTTGCAGCACATATCAAGTCGAAGGCACCGGGACGGAGTGGCAGGAAAGCCAAACCCCCTCCTGAGCCGACACAAGAAGCACAGGGGAGCTGACCTTGCGGTAAGTGGTAACCAATCCTAATTTAAATGTGCTTGCATGCACATTTAATTGTATGTCAGATTACAATATGATATCGTTGTTGGGTCATAATATTTTTCTCTTCATATAGGATCTCACCAAAGCATTAGGTGCCGGCCTCCTGCCGAGTCCTCTGGCCGTTGCTGCGGCAATGGCAGCGGCAGCCTCCTCCAATCAGCTCGCTCTCCGCGCAGCAGCCTCCGCCCCCCATCCGCATCATCACCTCCTGCAGGGTCCGCCCCTCAGCCATGCCATCTTGAGACCAGCTCCGGGGCCCATACGCACCTCACACGGGCCGATCCTGTTCTCGCCGTACTGACTCCGCCCTCACCCGCCCTTAGCCAATCACAGCCAGTCCGGAGCCTCACCTCCAAAAGCACACTGTGAAGACGAAAAAATAATGAAACACCACAGCAATGACAAGAATCGGGCCATCAACAACAACGTCAGTCATCAAACCAAGCAGAAGGGGGCACAGCCACGAAGGAGGGTGTGACTGGCGTTTCAACCCTCTTTCCATCACCCTTAACCGCCTACTTCATCTCCGTTTGTTCGGATCGAGTGATTTATTCGTTGGTGGATAAATGAACGAATGCAGGGATTGTTGGAATAGAGCAATATCGTATGCAGAGTGCATCTGACGTCCTTGTTCCTTCCCTCTATTTATACTCATACTGTGAGGTAGCAGCAGTCACATGGTAGCCAGACATGCTGGAATCAGTTTCTAGACACCCCAAAACACACAAAGACTACAGTTAAATGTTGTTCGGAATAAATGCACCCTCAACCCTGTGCACCTTGAGAAACCTACAGAAACCATCAGTATGCTTCTCGTAGCATTCGCTGTATTCAACTTGTCCTGTCTGGCTTTGGCATCTTTGCAAGAGGAAAACGCCCCAATCTCCGTCGCAGTTCCACCACGTCAAGACTCCGAGCAGGGGATTGTGGGGAAGGTTTAAGGATGCCGACACTTCCCCAATTCTGACTTGAATTGAGAAGCTTATCATGGCGCCCGACTTCATACAGTCGCATCTCGCTAGGGAAACAGAGGGATTCAGAAGAGACACTCGAGATTTCTTTTGTGTCGCTTTTGCATCCGTTTGCACTAGGAGCGGTTGACTAAAAAAACCCAGACCCCTGTCTTAGATCTTAGAAAATCAGTAGACGTCTATTTATTCTATTGCGTAGCGTAGTTTAGTTCAGAACATTCAAGCTGGTTGACTTTAGAAATATTCCGAAGTGAAATATGTACGTAGATAAGATGGACGGGTACTTTGATTCTCAGAGAAAGGCAACAAACCTAAGCACACACTTGGACTTACAGTACATACAGGCTCCTCTGTTCATTCTGTCTCTGTATGTTCAGTGGACATTATGCAACCCCAAGCAATACGGCCCCCCTTCTGTCCGACTTCCGCGTTTAGTCTCACGAGACGGCCTGCATCCCGCAAGGACTGACATAACAGGTCAGCCACTCCAGCGGATGCCCATGAGAGTCTAGAAAAATGAACAGAGAGAAGACGCAGAGGAGGTCACAGAGGACCCGACTGTGCAATCTCCCCTTTTTTTGGTATGAACTTCCTGTCTTGAATCTAAAGCCATGCAATGAATATTATTTTTGTTCTTTTATTATGATCAATTAATTGTTTTGATGTTGTTGTTTTTTGGTTCGTTTTCATAGCACACTGATACGTTGAACAAATATTGTTGTGGAAATTTAAAAAAAAAAATCATTGAGCAAAAGAAAAAAACAGGAATATTTTTCTATGGAAGATTGAAAACCTGCACTCGGGTGGGATCTACGTGTAGAAATCGTGTTTGGAGGAAGTAAAGTAACATAAGCATAAACATCAAACTAGGGCCTGTCGTGTTGGTGGAGATACGCGCCAGTTCACTGATAAGCAAAGTGCGACAATGTCTTACTGTTGTTTAGATATTGCAATGCAATAAGCAATTGTCATTTGTTGTATTAGAGAATTTATAAATGGTACGGCTGCTTAAAGGCCTCCACGTTCTTCCACAGAGATAAACTAGCCTTTTTAGGACAAAAGCTGGGCGTTTAAAGCAAGAAAGGGGCACCCACAGGGACGGGCCCTTCATATTAAAGGGTCTTTTCTCATCTCAGTGGGGGACAGGGTATATCTGAACGCAAACAATGTGTAGTCAGCCATAGCCTATGCGTATGTAGCTTAGTTCACTTTTTTGTTTGTTCGTGGCATTGTTTGCGTTGTGTGGGAAACGTCATGATAATGCCATTACGTCATGCTAATTGCGGTTAGCGTCCACCATTGTGCTTTGATGGAACGTTACCTCCATTTCTCATTAGTTACTGAGGCACTATTATGGGTGCTGTAGTTTCACGTCGGTGTGTATCGTGTAGTGTTTGTTGTGTGCGTACGGATAGAATCCGGTTCTGGGAAACCTGACAGAATCTGGCTTAAGGGATAGTTCACCGAAAAATGAAACTTTTGTTGTCATTTACTCACCCTCATGTCATTTCAGACCTTTTTCAACAGGACAAAGGAGGAGATATTTATGAAAAATTACAGTAAAACGACAGTTTTTTAGTGACCCAGGGTATCAAGCTCCAAAAAAAGCACCACAGTGTCAAAAAGATCTTTGACTCTTGTGTGAATTCTTTTGAAGAAATAATGATTTAAATCATACTTGCAAACTCGCCGTTCTGACATTGAAATTCACATCATTAGTGCAAATTATTTTTGGTGAGAAGCGCCACCTACTGTCAGAGAGTGAATTTGCATTTTTATTCAGCCCATCTGCTGGTTTTTTTTTTCCTAATCAACTTTTGTCATCATCATTCAATATCATATCATATCATATATCATATCATTTAAACTATGAAATTTTTTTACAGTCACTTTACAGGATGTTTAGAATGTTACCAAAGCAATATTGCTACCTAAACAAAATGTAGTTTTATTCTGATTTCAGAATTTTCAGAATAATTTTGAGAAATAAAAACTGTTAATTTCAAGATTTTTTTAAAGAAAATTCCCTGACCAAGCATATTGATTCTTTAATAAAATATATATTTTTTGTGTTCTGTGGAGGAGAAAAAAAAAAAACAGCATATGGGTTTGGAACTACACAAGGGTGAGTATAAAATGAACAAGTTTTCATTTTTTTGCGGTGACCCATTCCTTTAAACTGCACATTTGCAATCAGCTGTTTCTATCCCAAACTTAATAATTAAAAACAATCAGTGGACGGTGTTTTCGGCTGATTTCAGATGAGCATTTTGGGGTAACACTATGCGCACTGACACATGCTGTAGTTTGAAACCACCTGGTTGGGTCCAGTGCCCCATTGAAACCATGTGAGGTGATAAAGCCATCACAGCTAACACACTCCACAGGCTCGAGACAGACTCGCTTAGTCCTATCCGTCAACACTGTAAAGACCACATTCATCCTGTAGTCAGAATAATGTCATCACTGTACAGAATTGTCTTTGGTAGATTTATTCAACCTTTCAGGGCAGGTGTAATGTTAGTTGGTGAAGTCTATTTTAGCCTTAGCCTTATTCCACCCCAGGCCTCTCCAGGAGCGGACGCGGATGGAGAAGCTTCGGTCAAACCTCGTCTTGCCAATACATTTATTTTTGAATTGAGCTGTCAAATGGGATAACAGTATGTGTGATGGAACATAGCAATATTCAACTCATACTGGCTACTCTTGTTTATTGCAATAAGGAAATCAACCAATAGATGCATATGTGAGTAAAATATTATAGATGTAAATTAAATCAAACACAGAAAATTATGGAAATACTTGGTATCAGAGAAACTTGGAGTTACCACAGGGAAAAAAAGAAGAAAAAAAAAATCAATGTCTATAAATCAATAAAGAATATTAAAACTCATATCTCATGCTTCTTTTTTCATAGTTGTTTTTATGAAATGTTATAATGAGTAGTTCTCTTTCAAATGATTTAAAACATCAAAACTGTTAACTGTAAAAAAAACAGTATGAAATAAATAAATAAATAAAATGTAATTTTCACAGAAGAAAAAATCCAGCTGTGATTGCCGGAATAATTATGTAAAAAAATACATTAAAAATGTAAACCTATTTACAGAACAACCTGTACATTTTTAAGTAAAAAAAAAATTAGCCAGCAAATCTAATAGCCCTTTTCGGTTTCCTTTTGTTTTGTCCCTCGAACACATGCCAACAACCAACATAATAAAACAGGTGGCATAAAGAAATTCACATGAACAAATTTCATCAGAAGTAGCCTTTCCACAAGTTGTGGAATATACTAATAGAAGAGTCATATACACAAATATAAGACACCATCACGGTAACAGTTAACACTAATTAAAGTTTAGATAGATAGATAGATATTTAAACAAATACTATCAAATGTGAAGTGTCACACAGGCAATTTATAATTTTTTTTTACAGGTTTTCCCAGTATATAGTAAGGAAACTTACTATTAACCAATTAACAGATTTTTACCACAGTATTTGAAAAGCAAATCTCTCATTTTTGTTTGTTTAATCAGTGCATTACACAGAAAGTGAAGAATAATTTAGGCAGCTTTAGATCCTAGCTCACATGTGTGTAAATTCTACTGTGCGTCACTAGATGGCGCTGTAGGACTGATATGCGCACAGCGCATCAAGCTCACTAAAACAAGCAGACTAGTCGGCCAAGTATTTATACACTATCTGCCTGCTGTGCTGCGACAAATTAAAACAAATACCGAGTTAATAGCTAATGAACAGGCTTTACATAAACTAGCACCTTTTGTGATGTGTTCATGTTTTAGTTGTAAACGTTTTTAAATGTTTTTAATGTTGATCTCTGTAATGCGCGTATATTGATCATATCACACACAAAATAAGGCGACATGATTAGGCCTGTCGCAATAATCAATATATTGATTTATCGCGCAATATATGTACATGACCTCAATCATTTTTGGTGACGCAATATATCGCCCATTATATTTACTTAAAAATTAATGTCACCATGTTTAGTACATTCCACTTGGGCCTGTGTCTTTTTCTCGTACATAACGTGGTGTAGTCATGAGGTGCTAGTTCAAATAAAACAAATGCTTCTAAAAACCAAGTTTCATCTGCAGATATGTACGGTGGCCGAGAAGTGCGAAGCAAATCACAATTCTGAAAACAAAATAACAAATTACAAACGCAAATGCAAGTCTAAAAAACAAAATAACAATTCAGAAAGCACAACAACAATTCAGAAAACATTATAACAAGTCAGAAAACACTGACAAATTCGAAAACAAAATAACAAGTCAGAAAACACAAAGACAAATCCGAAAACAAATTAACAAGTAAAAAAACACAACGACAAATCAGACAAACCGGAAAAGGCAGGTATAGTTTGAGACAGCGCCATTGGTTTGGGATTACTCACCGCTGACTGGACGAGACATCTGTCAATCAACGTATACAGGGAAGAACCAGCCGAAGAACAGCAGAGTCGTGGTAGAAAGAAAATCTCCATAAAAGTTCTTTGTGCATTTTTCTTTTTTTTTTCTACTTGTTACTTTGCACTTTTTGTTAGAAAATGTTTAGTTACTATTTATTCAAGTTATTTAAGGTATCTAATATGTTGATACTTCATTTCCATGATCTATATATTCTTAAAAATTAGAGGTTTGTTGTCATTTGGAAGTGTGTGGCCTTCTTGCATTATTATGCTGTTACATTATGATTATATATTCAGTGACATAAAATGGTCTTTAAAATGACAATAATATCGCTTATCGCAATTATTTCTGGGGCAATATATCGCACAACAAAAAGTTGTTATCGTGACAGGCCTAGACATGATGTGTCTAAACTTTATATTTACCCTTCCTCATTTGTTGCTTTGTGAACACACTTCACACTTGAATTATACAGATCACTCAAAATGATTCAGCAGTTTGCACACAGCTTTTCAAAGCCAATTGTGGAATTTTCATCTATAGGCCTATTATATTTGTATTTTACAAGGTAGCTGGGTGTAATAATATTTATATGAGGATAAAGATTTAGGCACAGCCAGGATTTTTTTGTATTTATTTTTTAAGTTGATTATTACTTGTGTTAATCACAGTGAGAGGAGCTACATTATATGTTGAAACTCAATATAAAATAGAGTCCCACAATAAGAGTTTCATCAGCTATAAACCAATGATTATGGTTTTTATAAATGGCTATCAATAAAAAAGATATAATATCAAACAGCAAGGACTTCTAGTGTGATTAGTCAAATGGCATTTAATAATAAACCAAGCAACTGCTATTGAATAGTATTCATAACAGAGCATTTCTGCGAAGTATGTTAATAAATTTACATCAGCAATCCATGTGTTTCCGAACAGGATTTTTTTTGCAGCGTATAGATGCAATGAATGGTCTTTTTGAAGTGAGCAGGAACCTTTCAATTCAGTTTTCAGTAGTCTCTTTTATCTCTTAAGGATCAAGGAAAATTCTGTTTTTCATAATATCCACCCTTTTAAGGTTGAGTCAGTCTGTTCCTAAAATTTCGGATCCGCATCATCCAAACTCAAGGAATAAGAAGAAATCGGAGCGTCATTAGAGCTATAATCCTCTCCATGACACTTGAGAGCGGGACGGAGCACAGCTGAAGTACACATACTGGGCTAGAGAGGATGGGTGGAGAGAAGAGGAGAGCTGTGGCAGACACGCATCTCATAAGGACACGGTGTCAGAGTTTGAAAGGTTCACGCGTCGCGCTCTGCAAACGGAGAACTCCATTAGCTGAAATATGTGCCTGTGCTTTTACCAAAGATTTTAGCACAAACCTAACAGGTCTGTGGGGATAATTACACAGCAAATAACACATACATCCAACAACAGCAAAATGTGAAGGGTGAAAGACATGCAGATAAGACGGAAAGAAAGTGAACAGTGTGATTAATGCACTTTTACATACTTGACACCTACGAAATATTCTAATGCTGACAACAAAACAAAACACAGTGACAGCGCTGAACTTGACGAGTTCTTTGTGTACGCATTGAGATTATTCACGAACATAAGAAATAATGAGAATTCCTTCCTTATGATAATGTCACAAGGGATTTAATTATAGTTTCTGTTCTCAAATTGTTGCACGTTCAGTAATCAGCAGGAAATTGAGCCCTCATAGTGTGCCATTGTAAAAACTAATGTCTTACTGTGGTCCACTGTTCGGCCCTCAACTAACAGTAAAACCTATGCTTTACCACAATGTAGATGTATATATGATCAAAAGTTTGGAATAATGAAGGTTTTTTTTTATGTTTTTCAAAGAAGTCTCTTATGCTCACCAATGCTGCATTTATCTGATTAAATACAGTAAAAAATAGTAATATTTTTAAATATTACAATTTAAAATAACCGTTTTCTTTTTCAATATATAAAAAATGAAATTTATTCTAGTGATGGCAAAGCTGAATTTTCAGCAGCCATTACTCTAGTCTTCAGTGTCACATGATCCTTCAGAAATCATACTAATATGCTGATTTGATGCTCAAAAAATATTTCTTCTTACTATTACCATCATCATCATCATCAGTGTTGAAAACAGTTTTTGCTGCTTAATATTTTTGTGGAAACCGATACACTACCATTCAACGTTTGGGGTAAGATTTAAAAAATAAAATAAAATAATAATTTTGCAAGGACGCATTAAAAAAGAAAATGCACTCATAATGTTACATGAGATTTCTATTTCAAAAACAATGCTGACCATTTGAACTCCTGGAAAAAAAAAATGTATCAGAGATTCCACACAAAAAAAATGTTTTCAGCATTGAAAATAAAAAGGACCACTCTTAATAAGCACCAACAATAACTGATAAAAATTGAGCACCAAATCAGCATATTTGAATGATTTCTAAAGGATCATGTGACACTGAAGACTGGAGTAACGATGCTAAAAATTCAGCTTTGCCATCACAGGAATCAATTACATGTTAAAATATATTAAAATTTTATGTGCAAATATTGTTTGTATTATTTGTGCAGTTCACTATGTTCTCTAACCGCCTAAATGCTAACATTGATTTTCCCACCCCTTTTACCCGCTCCTCTCGTCAGTCCCATAGAGATGTGCTTCCCTCTGTCATGTTGCTCCGGTTGTGAGAGAGCATGGCTTTATGAACCCCATCCGCATCCCAGCAGTGGCATCATACATGTAGAGTGAAAGCTGGAGGCTACACTTCTCTGGAGCTTTCAACCTCTCTGTGTGACACCCATCTCAGAGAGAGAGCAACAATACTGAGATAACTCGCGTCCCTGAGGGGTTGGGAGTGTTCTGATGGCTGTTTGAAAGGACATTTGACAGCTTTTCTTTCCCCAGTCACGATTATTTTGGATGCTACCTCAAACAGCAATTCAGATCGCGTGTGTATCTCGCAATCCGACTTCAAAGGAAAACGAACAATCCTGATAATTGGAGAGGGTGCAATTTGTTATATAACGAAATGTAAAAAGGTTCATTATGATAGAACAACTCTAATCCTCTAAATTAATTAATATCGCAGACTTGCGCTGCCTCAAGTGGCCACTGCATGAGGGTCACATATAAATGAATAACATGAACGCAGGCTCTTGATTAAATAGACGCTCAGTGTTGCCCTTAATGTAAACTTGTGAGTATATTTTTGAGTGCCTCGGAAAGAAAAAACAGAAGTGAAAATAATAACAGTATGAAAATAAATATTCCAAATTATATAAACTATATGACGTATATAAATTATCCAGCTAATAATAAAGCTTCAGAATGGGACAGCATCCTAAAGCTTATTGTGTTGTACACGTTCAAGTGAATGTAAAGTCACGTGAGAGGCTGATTTATGCAGATTTGGCCCATATCAATGACGTTAAAATGAACAAAATTAATGTAAAAATGACTAGAAATTATTTATTTTTTAAACACCACATTCATATCTGTGACCATCATGCTATTCGAAAAGAAGTTGACTATATCAATAAATAACCTGAACAACAGTTGGAAGTAACATAAAGGTTTTTTAACATAAATGTTTTTTTTTAATGTATCGCTCTAGAATAGATATTATTTTTTACAATAATAGTTGAAAAACATATGAATACTTCAATGTGACTTAGTTTTAACAGTATGAGTCTATAAAATATAATAATATTAAAAAATAATATTTCATATTATACTACATATTTTTCAGTCACACTTTACTTTAAGGTCCAATTCTCACTATTAACAAACCATTAATTACTATGTTTGCCTCAATAAACTCCTAATTTGCTGCTTATTAATAGTTAGTAAGGCAGTTGTTAAGTTTAAGTATTGGGTAGGGATGTAGAATATGATTATGTGCTTTATAAGTGCTAATAAACAGCCAAAATGTTAATAACAGGCATGCTAATAAGCAACTAGTTAATAGTGAGAATTGGTCCCTATACTAAAGTGCTACCTATTTTTCTATAATACTGTATATACTGTACAATATATTTATATAAATGTGTTGTTGCAAAAGTAATATCTCGATAGATAGATAGATAGATAGATAGATAGATAGATAGATCGATAAAAACTTACACTGAGCTAAAAACCCAGATAAAAAGGGGGAATTTTTACATGCACATTTGTGTGCTTCCAGATGTCTGCAATAAAGAAGACATTATAATCTCTCTCAGCTTCCCCATGATGCTCCAGCTGAACAAAAGCTGGCAGGTTCAGGTGCGAGCGCATCATACTGATAATTAGACCAATCTCCCTATACACCTCCCGTCACGAGAGAAGCTATAGACGGACACAAACCGTTGTTGTCCTTTTCTTCCCAACGCCACAACTGAATGAGCCTGTAATAGACTCATTTGCAGGCAGAATTGTCTGTTTGGTTCTAAACAACTGACTACAATCCAAGTGGGGCTTAAATGGAAAAACTGATAGATATAGACATGGATAGCTGGAGGGATGTAATCGCATACTGATAGATTTGCTTTAGCATTCGTAGATTGCAATATGTAGCTTACAACAATGGACTTGTCAAATGAAATCTCAAAGCTAGGTCCCAGTGCAAATATATTAATGTGGTTGAGCCTCACAGGACTTACTGCAAAACCGGTTATTGCAGTGAAATGTAATTTCTAAGAAAAGAGACAAATTGATTTGGTACCGTACATACTCTGCTCAGTTGAAGTGAACATCTCAAGGACGTTCATCTTTCTACCCAGCATTCACTGTGGATGAACTCACTACAGCACACAGGAAAGCCGGCAGAGTCTCTCACACAGATGACATCTTTTTATTGAGGAAAAGACTTGAAAAATGTCATCAAACTAGAGGTCTGTTGAGACAGTGTAACCTAATGTCATATGTATTGCTCTTGAAAATTTAAAACAAGCATGGTTTATTTTTTATCAAATAGAAAGAAATGCAACATAATTAGTAATGAATTTGGCATTCACATAAGATATGAGAATAAATTCACTATTCACTAAATTTTAAATGATGAACATTAAAAGCCATTTTCCATTAAAGTGATACATTTTCTTTCAAATTAGAGTTTCGCTGTTAAACTACTAAACTATTAGATATGTTAAATCAAATTATTTGAATATTTCAAGCTTACCAACTAGTCAAAATTGATTCTGCAGCTCTGTTACCATTATGGTCAATTTGTTTTTATTATTTGTTCAATTGAACAAAAACGGGTAAATGTTGTTTAATTTGGGATGAAAACACCAAAATGACACAAATCAGAATTTTAGATGGTCTCAAATTTGGTGAGAGGGTTGCAAATATTACATAAAACAAATACAAAATGAAATGGCATTCACACTCCTTTAATATTATCCAGTCAGACTTTTTTCACCTGTTCACTGACCTTTCACTAAAAAAAAAAAATACTTTTTTTTTTTAAACTGCCATTTACACTTCCTGAACAATACGTGCATTTCTTGGGTGTTCTATGTGATGGATGGACAGAGGAAAGGCTGTTTACTGTGATTGTGTGTTATGGCAATAATCAGATCATCATGCACTGGGCAGCTTGGATGGTAGTTGTCTATTATAGAGGGACAACCATTTGGGAAGCCTATGGTCATCAATCTTGTCTCTGCATTCGTGTATTGTATCTGCATATGTATGTGCATACAGAGTGTAGGCGTTGGAAGTGATGGGATGATGCCGTCAACATGTCAGTGTTTCTTCTGGAACATTATACAGAAGAAAATATATTGAGACACACAAAGCCTCCACATACTGTATATGCAATGGATCGATAAAGATCTAGAACAATGAACGTATCTTCTTAAGAGTATCATAGCGAGTAATAATAATGCCAGAGCAGCAAATGCACACGAGATAATATAGAGCTGTCATCATCTCTCATAATGCACAGTAATATGAAGTGACATGGAGGACATCGTCAGCTACATCTCTAATTGAAAATTTAACTCAGCTAATGAGGCAGAGGACGATCAGATACGGAGTGCATTTGTTTCTTTCTGTTTGCACAGACAACTTAATGAGACATTTCCACTGCACTCACAAATAAAACAAGCTGTATAATATTTTTTTTTAATTACTGTAAAGACATGAGCACTGTAACCGACGCATCTTATTTATGTCAAGGCTGTTGACAAATTACATTCTCCATGTTTTTTCATTTTTCCTTGACCAGTGTGACCCTGCAAGTGGAAGACATCGATTAAACTCGCATTTAGCCGAAAGCATCAATATCTGCGGCCCTACAAAGGCAACTATTCACATGCGGAGCATCACAGAACATCTTTATCCTAACTGACAGGCCTCCAACCAGCGAATATGACAACAACGGTGAAGCCAAGACCGATCACAGCCACTTTGGCCTTTCTAGAAAAAGACAGCCACAAGTTTTGTAAGGAAAATTTCACGGTTTCCTAGCACAGAATATAAAGCACAGTGCCTTGCGTCAAACCGTGAATGTTTGCAGTAAGGTAAATAGGAGACAGACAGATCTCTTAATGGCGAATTTATAGAAAACTTTATTATGACAGTTCCCTTGGAGGGCCATAACTCACTTGATACCTGTATAAGCAATATGACCCCTGCTTCATTGCAAAAGCTTAATGAGAGATTTCAAGGGCAGAGCGCTAGGACAAGTTCTCCGCTGTGTTATGTCAGAAACCATTAAGCAACATCTCTGAACATTTTGAAAGCAATAATCATACCTATGTGTATCTAATTGATCTAGAGTCCATAGAGCTGCATGAATAATGTCTTTAATAGGCACTCAATTCTTTGTCCTCTTCCAAAAAGGAAACAAAAGAGAAAAATGTCAAAAGTAATGAGCAGGTGAGAGCTGTATTATTGCTTTGGAAATTACTTTTACACCCATGGCCTTTACCCCTAGAGAAGCCGTGTGTTGCCAAGGCAATAAATCACCTTCCGGAGAGCCGCAGGGCCTACTGGTTATTCACGAGTCTGACCACGTTGTTTATTGGTGCATTCATCCTTCAGTCTCGAAGACACATTAAACTCCGCTTTCCAAAGCCGACGTGAACACGGAACAGCTCTGATCATTACAAAATGGGGCTTTGGGCCAGTTTTAGCAGTTTGGAAGTGATCGGTCTTCAATAATTGCAGGATTGAGAGGCATCTTAATATTTAATGGATGTCGTTGGCTGCCACCGATTGGACGCTGAAAGAATTGTGGCCCATAGGTGTCACACAACGTGCAACATCGTAGCTGAAACAGATTGAGTGCGCAGAAAAGGGACAAGAATAAATCTGGTAAAGATTGGTCCCCCCTCCTGCAATCAGTGAATGCATAATGGCAGTCAGACAAGTTTAATCCTTTCCAGTCTGACTTTCTGTTATTGCTTGGCCTATACTGATCCCTGTCGTATTGCAATTTCCCTTAAACATTTTAGATGAGCGCCGAAGGAATAAGAGGCGTAGAGGAGGCCCTTATCTGGCTGGTTGGGAAGGGATTGGTCTGTCACGGATGGTGTAATATCACTGGAATAAGCCACTAGGTTATTGGGAATCATAAGAGCAGATGTATTCATCACATTTTGCGCCACATTGATTGAGCTACAACACCATTTCATGTCTGAAGGGCTAAGAAACGCGTACCCACACGGGTGCACAGAAAAGAAACCCTCTCTGCAAATATAATCAGTTGATGAATGAAACTCATCAGTAACCTAATATACCTGACAGGATTTGAATCGAGAGCGGTGGTATCAAAAGACACTGCCTTCATTATGGCAGAGACATTTCTGCGTCTAATGGGTTACATGGGTCAGTATATTTATTTAAGTGTTAATTTCAGCTAGATTTGACAGAACTGTTTAATAAGACAAGAGAGGTTGGGGGGCAGATGCAATTTCAGTGGAGTCCTTGGACTCCTCAGCCAGACTACTGTGGAATATCAGATACACACACTGCAAAGTAGTACACATATGACGGGTTTCACACGTGTGCTTCAAATGGCAAACATGATGAATATGCAAACCTCGAAGGGAAAACGATTATAGTAGACATTTTGACTTTCACTACTGAAGGGCTCAAAAATAACAACATCATTTTGACCAATTTCTGGTCAAATAAATGAAACAATAAAAGATTTTAATAATGAAGCATTCAAAATTTCTTCTCAAGTCCAGCCCTTTCAAATCATGTCTTTTTGTTTACATTGCAAAAGTGGTTATTAGTGTGGCCAAATCATGTGTAAAGATCTCAAATTAGGTTTATTTGTGCATTAATCAAGGAATATTCATTAATGTCAGTCATTGTGCAACAGTAACAGGAAGGATGACATAAAGGTGCATTTTAAATAATATCATCACTTCATTGCTCCAAAGCCCTCACTGTGGAGGAAGAAGGGAACATGGCAGAGGAAGGATCATTTCTGAATAAAATGCAGCCTTAATAAGAAAGGTTGCAAACTGAGAATCAAGAAATAGGTATTGCTATAAACAAAATTGTGAACCAGACTATAAAAAGTGTACATTGGATTCCAGGATGATAGCACAGAATTTGCAGACATGTTTTATGAAACATACAAGCTTCACTTCCTGCTTTTATTTCCACATCAGCCGGTGTTCTTCCATTCTAAGTGGGTTCCTGAAGGACAAGTCAAAATTATTTCCTGGGTTATTCAATTTGCCAGTATCACAAAAGCTTTTCAGAGTGTAAATGAGTATTTCACCTAAAAATTTAAATTCTTTCAATATTTACTCACCCTAATGTTCCAAACCCATTTGACTTCCTTTTTTTTTTGATTAACACAAAAAAAGTGTCATTATTCAAAAAATGAAGAGTACATGACACACACAAAGGTAAAACTAGAAACAGAATTTAGGGAAAATATCTGACCTTTAATGTACCTGTTAATAAATTATAACTGTGCTTTTAGGAAATTCAAACTTTTTTGGTTGAAGAAAACATCCTCAAAGTAACACACTGTTCTTTTTAAAACTCGTATTTGTAAAGTTGTAAACTTTACATACAAAACAAAAAGTTTTGGCTCATCTATTACACATTAGAACATCCTCACCTCTCTGAAATCCACGTCTGATGTATTTATAGAGTACGGTACCCATGTGACACCTGGATTCTGTGAAAAAGAGGAGCCTGGCTCAATACACAGGATCTGTTTACTGTGACAATCACTGTCACCGAGTCTGTCCCTGCTGCTCTAATCAACACCTAAATACCTTAATTACAGCTTAATTACAGCGTAATTACAAAAGAACAGAATCCAAAGGTCACTGCCATCAAAAGCCAGTATGGAGATCTGTGCAAAATAAAGTGACTCGCGTCTCTGATTTTGGACTGTGATTTAATTTTGGGACAATAGCCTTCCCATGTGAACTGCATGGAGACTGTATCTATGAAATACCACCAAAGAAGTCACAAAAAGTATTTTTTGATTTTTGCATTGTATAGAGATATTTCAACTAAGGATAAAACATCATGCTCATGCAATAGAGATATGAGAATTTACATTATGGATACAGTAAAGAACAGACTGATCTATCTGTACACTGTAAAAAACTAAAGCAATTAATTATTTAAGTGTTTTACCACTTACAATTAATTTCATGTGTTAATTTCCAATTCTCTGTAATTATTTGTGAAATTTACTAGCAATTTCTGAGTGAAAACTGATTCTACACCAAATTTGTTTCAGTGTAGTTTTTCAGTTTTTCTGAAATCACCAGCTTACCTTACCATTACTTAATATTTTTGTAATTATCAAGCAAAAGCCTGACAGCATAATGCACTAAATGTAATAAATATGTCTAGCTTGACACAACATTGGCAACACTTGAAAAAGTACTTAAAAGATAAAGA
This sequence comes from Sinocyclocheilus rhinocerous, assembly GCF_001515625.1. Classification (NCBI taxonomy): domain Eukaryota; kingdom Metazoa; phylum Chordata; class Actinopteri; order Cypriniformes; family Cyprinidae; genus Sinocyclocheilus; species Sinocyclocheilus rhinocerous. The sequence continues at coordinate 1,931,974 of NW_015647095.1, forward strand.
CAAATATTAATAATAATTATTAGTATTATTAATAGTAGTAGTAATAGTTGTTGTTATTGTTAACAATTTATGCAATACTAAAGTACTTTCTCTCACTATTATCTATTACTATAGTATAAATAGATAATAAATATAGACAATGAAATGTTATTAAATAAATGCACATTTATAATCATTAAAAGCCAATGCCAATTATCTTTGAAAGATATTCAAAGTTCCCATGTATTTGCTTTCTAATCAATTAAGTTTTGTGTGTATTTGTTCCTTTTGTATTACACCACAAATTGATTTAGTCAATATTCTGGTGTAAGAATTTATGTAATCCTGTGATATCTTAAACTGATAATTAAAAATGATATCAGTTCACAGGGACAGCACAGCAATAAAAAAATAACCATGGAAAAGTAAAGCTAGAACAGACAGAGACACGCTGATTACTGAAGAGCCAAATGTCCATAAACCCTGCTCATCATATGTTGATATCACGACACAGTTCTCAGCATTACCACGAAAGACCGAATAGACAATATATTATCTCCAAACAGCATTTTGAAGGGCTAAATGAAAACACACGATTGGATTTCCACTTATGTGCAAAGATTGAATCCTTTTGTCCTGCGAAACACTGTAGCAAAGTGCTGATGAGGAGATATGTATGCAACAGATGGGAGATGTGCCTTAACGACACAACACGCTGCCTAACAACCCTAAATGTCTCTAAGTGCAGAACATTCAACTCTTTCGATAAGAGGACGCAATCAGACATAAATTAACATTTAGATGACCATAAAACCCTGAAAGCTATTAAGAAGGGGGAAAAATTTATCGCAGTTCATCATGAAGACCTGTGGGTAGAAGCAGCTCAAAAGGGGAGATGACTAAGTCTCACAAGTTATTCCAGCTAATCAATCAAACTAGCGTAACGCGTGTGTGAGGTCACACATGCAGGGGAAAGGACTGGGCTTCCTCTTGTCCATTTTATTTATGGCTCTGTTGTGTCGCCTCTGGGTGACATGAGCAGCGGGGGATTCTGAGCTACATTGAGCTCACCCTACTGTCAGACACATCCCTAACAACGCAGCCACCCCCAATGCCTCATTGCCTATCAACCCTCAGATGCCCCGGCGAAGCCTGTCTTCACATTTAGCTCCCCTAAGCCTCGCTGCTTCACTGACCATCCTCCGGCCCTGCTTTTAATAACTCTTTTGAGTTTTATCTGCTTTCTGCGACACTCTCCTGCATCTGCCACCCTCTTTCTGAATCGTGCTACTTTGCTGCTTTTCCTCCTCCATCCATAAAAGCCAGCACAAACCTGCGAGGGGAAGTGAGGCAGAGGACAGCATGAGTGTCATTCTGTCCTTGAGCTCAAGTCCATTCTAATGCTTCAATAGACATGAGGCTTTGAACTGTAATGTGAAAAGTCTAATACAAAGTTGCAAAGATAGGGATTTCGTGGCCTTCCGCAGCCCCTGCCAACACAGCAGAGGCGAGGAACAACAGCCTCCTGCCTTCGTAATTTGCTACATTATAGACGTGATCTGCACATAGACGTGGAGGTCAAAATGTTGCTTTATTTGCAACAGGCATTTCTTGAATTATGGTGGTTGCTGTTGATTCATGCACTTACATAAAATGTTCTTAAACAGATTTAGCTGCAGTGCAGATTCAACAGCATTTAAGGCAACAGCCCCCATTTGCCCCCATTCTGTTTTTTTTTTTTTGCATATCTTTCACACTTGAATGATTCAGATCAACAAATACATTTTAATATTACACAAAGATAACCCGAGTAAATACAAAATGCAGTTTTGAAATAATTATTTCATTTATTAAGGGAAAAAAGCTGTCCAAACCTGCCTGGCCCTACGTGAAAAAGTAATTGCCTCCTAAACCTAATAACTGGTTGTGCCACCCTTTGCAGCAACAACTGCAATCAAGCGTTTGTGATAACTGGCAATGAGCATATTTGTCACACTTAAAAGATTCAGATCATCAAACAAATTTTAATATTACACAAAGATAACCTGAGTAAATACAAACTGCAGTTTTGAAATTATGATTTCATTTATTAAGGGAAAAAAGCTGTCCAAACCTGCCTGGCACTACGTGAAAAAGTAATTGCCCCCTAAATCTAATAACTGGTTGTGCCACCCTTTGCAGCAACAACTGCAATCAAGCGTTTGCGATAAATGGCAATGAGTCTTTCACAGGAATTTTGGCCCACTCTTCTTTGCAGAATTGTTTTCATTCAGCCACATTGGAGGGTTTTTGAGCATGAATGGACTGTTTAAGGTCATGCCACAGCATCTCAATCGGATTTAAGTCTGGACTTTAACTTGGCCACTCCAAACCCTTAATTTTGTTTTTCTTGAGCCATTCAAAGGTGGACTTGCTGGTGTGTTTTGGATCATTGTCCTGCTGCTTAAACCAAGTGCGCTTGAGCTTGAGGTCACAAACTGACGGCCGGACATTCTCCTTCAGGATTTTCTGATAGAGTGCAGAATTCATGGTTCCGTCAATTATGGCAAGTCGTCCAGGTCCTGAAGCTGCAAAGCAGCCCCAGACCTTCACACTACCACCACCATGTTTGACTGTTGGTATGATGTTCTTTTTATGAAATGCTGTGTTGGTTTTACGCCAGATGTAACGGGACACACACCTTCCAAAAAGTTCAACTTTTGTCTCATCAGTCCACAGAATATTTGCCCAAAAGTCTTGGGGATAAACAAGATATTTTTTGGCAAATGTGAGACAAGCCTTTGTGTTCTTTTTGGTCAGCAATGGCTTTTGCCTTGGAACTCTCCCATGGATGCCGTTTTTGCCCAGTCTCTTTCTTACTGTTGAATCATGAACACTGACCTTAATTGAGGCAAGTGAGGCCTGCAGTTCTTTAGATGTTGTTCTGGGTTCTTTTATGACCTTCAGATAAGATGTTGTTGCACTCCTGGAGTAATTTTGGTAGGCCGGTCACTCCTGCGAAGGTTCCCAAAATGCTTTATAATCCTTTCCAGACTGATACATATCAACTATTTTGTTTCTCATCTATTCTTGAATTTCTTTAGATCGCGGCATGATGTGTTGCTCTTTAAGCATGCTTCATTTTGTCAGACAGGTTCCTTTTAAGTGATTTCTTGATTCAACAGGTCTGGCAGTAATCAGGCCTGGGTGTGGCTAGTGAAATTTAACTCAGCTTTCTAAAACAATGTGGTTAATCACAGGTCTTTCATGATTTAACAGGAGGGGGCAATTAATTTTTCATGTAGGGCCAGGTAGGTTTGGACAGCTTTTTTCCCTTAATAAATTAAATCATCATTTAAAAACTGCATTTTGTATTTACTAGAATTATCTTTGTGTAATATTAAAATTTGTTTGATGATCTGAATCTTTTAAGTGTGACAACTATGCAAAAAAATTAAAAAACAGGAAGGGGGCAAAAAACTTTTCACGCCACTGTACACACACACACACACACACACACACACACACATATATATATATATATATATGGCCGTGACGCGTTCTCTCTCTGGACCGGTGAGGACACCACTGTGTTAACACAGAGGGAAATGAACGAGTGCCATGCTTGGCATTTAACAGCAGTTGGCGAGGCGGCATTAACTTCAGGTGTGCTTCATCATATGCCTGTTAGTTACCACGTCTGCCTCTCTTACGCCCGCTCTAGTCAGGAGCCTGGCTGCAGGGAGCCAATCGATGAAACACGGGTGGCAATGACGCAAGGGGATGTTTCTTACATACAGTATAGCTCATAGCGTCATCTACATCAAGAGTTTTTAATTGAAGGACCCACTTATGATAACTATGATGATGAAAAATGAGGGACCCTATATAAAGGCAGTTATAATATATGTTTAGATAACACTTTAGTTTAGGGACCAATTCTCACTATTAACTAGTTGCTTATTAGCATGCATATTACCAGCATATTGGCTGTATATTAGTTCTTATAAAGCACATATTAATGCTTTATTTTGCATGGCCATATTTTAGATCCCTTAACCCTGCCCCATACCTTACTAACAATTAATAAGCAGCAAATTAGGAGTTCACTGAGGCAAAGTTAACAGTTAGTGTATAGTGAAAATTGGGCCTTAAAATAAAGTGTGACCTATGTTAGTTTATTTAAAAAAAGTGATACTGAAAATATAATGATATTATATATTTTGAGAGGGATATTTTAAAAACAGCAATATTAAATCAAATTTTAAATGATTTGATTATTATTTTTTATGCTTTTCCCCCAAAATTAAATTACTGGCTTATATAATGTCATTGTGATGACATAAATCTATATGCAAAAATGCAAGGGTTTTTTTCTACTGTTAAAAAAAACGCATAATGTCAATACAATAATAATTACAATTCATCTCATGATTTCTGACCAGTCTTTAGAAAACAGAATGAAACAGAATATCAAATTTGATGAAAGTGAAGCGAGTGTTAAAAGCATCAATATTAAACAAATTTCATTGTATCTTAGGTGAAAACGTTAACTTTGAAATTGAACAAGTCAGTTAAGTGAAAACACTAAGAGTCCTAAAATACATTCGTAAAAATAAAAATCCTTTGAAATCTTTCACAGACCTTATGCACCTCTTTGGGTCCCTGGACTCCAGGTTGAAAATCCCTGATCTAGATACCAATACCTCCAGTAAGGTCTTTTGTGTTCAAGTGTCAAGTACACAAAGGCTGAGATTTTGCCATGCTGTGCAATTTGTAGCCATATCAGCAAGCATATATGTCATACACATTACACTACAGCATAAAATTAAATGATTTTATCACATGTATAATTGAAATGGAATAGATTTATCCCCAGTGTAATATACTTTTCTGGAGTAAATCTAACCATCATTTTTCATATTTGCACCCTTCCAGTCTCCATTTAACATGCTATGGATCTTTTAAGCTGTGTTTGTCCCGGTCTGCAGAGAGCCATTGCCAACACCCTGCTGTTCCTGAGCATAGCTGAGACCAGTAATCTGACTTGTCAGTCACTATTCCATCATGTGTCAAATCTCATTTACTTCCCTTTCCATGCACAGAAAAACACAACATCATGTACACAATTTCTCAGGAAAATCGCTGGAATTTATCCAAAACCCACCAAACGAGAAGACCAGAACTTTCGAAAAATCATAAACGACCCTGAGAAAGATGTTTCTATGTGCAGTAAAGTGAATAAACTCTGATTTCTAGTGTAAACATTGCTCACTGTGAGCCGTTACTAAGAATTAAAACAAACAACTCATACAAAAAGTGTGAAGAGCTCATGACATTAGCAGGTACAGAGAAGATGATTTCCAAACACCTGCTGCCACAAATAAAGTAACCACTCCATTTCACATTAAGCAAAAAAAGCTGTTCTATCTCATAGGAAATCAATAGAAACGTGAACATCAGGACTGATTTTGGTTGCACCGATTCCTGATTTCTCATGCGCATCCTTTAGTAAATATATACTTTAGATGACAACCTGAGATAATTGCAGTAAAATCTTCCTTGGCAGCAATACATAGCTTCCTCTCACGTTTTGAGTGCGCTAAAGATATCTAATACTGTCATGAATTTACCACTCTGGCATCCTCTTCCTGTCGTCATCCTCTCAGCGGCAGGGGCCCTCCACCCTAGCATGCTCCAAATAAACAGCCCTATGGTGTTCTCATTGATACTCCCAGGATGTGGCTCTGTGATTAAGGGAAAGAAGAAGTCATTAATTATGGAAGAATGCAATTAATTACTTTTTCTTCCCCTACTGCTGTCAGATCTGTCTCCCATCCATCGCCATATCCTTAATCTGACCCGCTGCGTGATCCATGCAGAGCAGGAAGAGACATATATGGGTTGGGACTCATTACTAAAACATCTTAATGCTAATCCGCTAACCTTTGGGAAAACCAGCCATTTGGAACTCCGACCTGCCCTTTGTTGTAGACAACATGTCCCCGCAAGTCATAGCTCGGTCTGCATAGAACATTGGCAGTGACTGTCTCCTGTGGATCAACACAGTCAGCGATGAAGTCCAAACATCTGCATCAAAAGCATTATGAAACACACATGGTTTGCATAGTAGAGGCACAGCATATTTGCCAACATCCCTTGCAGTGAAAAATAATTGGCATGTGGGTAAAGTACTGGCTCCATTGTTTGTCTAAATGCTTTTTAAGCCTTCTGCAAGCACAAACAGAAACTGCCGTCACGGGTTTTAACAAATTTGGACTGTAAACATTATTATTCCCCTTGCAGTGAAAAATAATTGGCATGTGGGTAAAGAAACACACATGGTTTGCATAGTAGAGGCACAGCATACTTGCCAACATCCCTTGCAGTGAAAAATAATTGGCATGTGGGTAAAATACTGGCTCCATTGTTTGTCTAAATGCTTTTTAAGCCTTCTGCAAGCACAAACAGAAATTGCCGTCACGGGTTTTAACAAATTTGGACTGTAAACATTATTATTCGTATTTACAACATTATTCCCATTATATTTATGCCTGCTTTCTCCGTAGGGCTCCCAATCAACAGCTGCTCTTGACTATCATTTATAACATGCCCTCTATTTGCGAAGTAATTTGCTTCCAGATATTTATTCTCCCCTATTAGCACTAGAAAAATATTATGCATTTCCATGTCTCATTTAAAACAGAATGTAAAGTGGCAGAGAGCAAGGGTCTTTGGACATTGTTTAAAGAGAAAGTACGAAATTATTAGTTCAGTCTTTAATGTCATAACCATTTCTGCTAACATTCTCAGGCCAGTAATTTAGTACTACACTTTTGGAAAAACTGTTATTTACAAAAAAAAATTTATTTAAATATTTAGAAGATGTTTTTATCCAAATGAGGAATGCAACAAGCCATTCATCTCAAGGAGACAACACAAGAAGTGTTAGCAATACTAAGTTTTAAATATAGTCCATAAAATACAAGCTAGAACAGGAAGGAATTAAGAAATAGTGAAAGCAGAGTTTGTTTTTTTTCATAATGCAGTTAAGTGCTGATAAGTTACATTTTACAGTGACATAGAAAACATGTTCTACTTGTGTAAATCACCTTAACCTGAGGAAAATATGGGTAAAACTTTCTTTAAATTCTCAGTTGCAACTGCCCTAAAATGAAAAATAAATATTCTAAAATGTATTTGAAATGCATTTATTTCATGCTAGGTAAATACATTTATATATTTATGTACATAATAAAAATACCCAGCAATTGTACTATTGGCATACAAAACTGGTACACTTAAAGTGTGCTAAATTGGAACAACTATGTTTTTACTTAATGCACTTTAGTTGTGCAAAAGTAGTACAACTGAAGTATATTTGATTGTGCTTAAGTGGAACTATTGTAATTTTGTTTGTGTTTAACACCATGCCAACTTCTGTGGCTATTTTCATGGCGAGAAAAATATATAACAAATTATTTTATGTTTTTAAAATTTATTTTCACTAAAAACTCAAACTGTATCTGGCTTAACTCTGTTAAAAATTGAGTTAACTGAACAAAAAAGTTTTCTCACAGGGTAAAAACCAGCACAATCTAATAAAACATGCTTCAGAGATAAAGGGGTTTGGCAGAAAGAACATGTTGGAGGATCTTCTCCTAGTATTAAAAACTTGTGTGTCATCCTGGAATTACCTATTCTACAGCAGGTATAAACAATCTGGTCCCATCGTTTGGGAAACTGACAGAAATTTCTTTTTCAAACATTTGGGAACTATTGTAAGTATACTTCATGTACACTTTAAATATCTTGGATTTATAAACCGATAATATTCAAAGATCATACAATCTTCATCAATAGTGACATTAAAACACATTTTAGTCTTAATATTAGGAAATTTGCATTGTGCAAAAGTAGTACTCCAACTAAAGTTTGATTATATCAGTAAGTCTTGAGCGATAGGTCAGTAAATATGTTAATAGATTTGAACTACTACTTAGTATGAAATAAATGTAGCCTATTTTAAATATAATACTATTTTTACTAGGGTGGAATTGGAGTAACAGGAAGAGAAACCCACTGAATTGTAATTTTAAAAAATTAAAATGTAAAGAACTTTTTTAAGTTTAATGTGGAATAATAAAATTATATAATTGCTATACAACAAAATGGAATTTAAAAGGCATTTTAAATCAATTTAGAGTTAAATGGTGCACAGCCTTGGTAAACACATTCTTCACTCAACAGGACAGCATGTTAAAGTTTTTATTTAGATAACGTCAGAGACAATGATGATAAAAATAATCAAGTCAACAACAATGAAAAAAATTTAATGATGCTGACGATTGTGTCTGAGTCTCACAGGTTTTATTATGTTGATGTGGATTTGGGTTAGTACTGCCTGGGCTGTTGCTATTTATAGGCTTCTGTTGATGAACTGATCAAATCTGTTCTTTAACAGAAACTTCAAAGCACAGCTGCCCTTTGCATGCTGCATACTGAGTGTGGGCAGCAACTAATGGATGTTCCCACTAATCAACTCTGCATGTCGCCAGGCCAGTTAGATCCCCCTCAAGATGTCCACAGAGTCCGCGAGACACCGTTCTCATCATCCACCGCTCCATCTGTGTAATTGCTTCCTTGAGAGATTACATTCCCGCCAATGACAGCACCAATTAGGCAGTCAGGAGGAAAATACGACAATAAGGCCCTACTTAGCAGAGAAAAGTAGCATTCGAATAGATATCAACATAATCTTAATGAGTCAACAAACATGGCAGTTAGACATGCTCTCACGCAAATGTTCCAAGTTTGACCCACAGATACGGGAGGTACTCTGTAACCTTGAAGGGACAAAAAAAATTAATCTGGCAAAGTTACAGATATGGGATTAAAGTTGCAAGAATTCAAATCTGAGTAATTGATGACAAGGGTTTAACAAAAGAGGCTATGGTTTGTCCTTTTAAGGAATGCCTGACGCCTCTGATGTCAAAATCTCAATTGCATGGTCATTGCTGATGCAGACTACAAACCCTTAAACCACACCTACACTGCGACATCTGATTGGACTTACGCACATGGTGCTATCATTTAACAATCAGACAGGAGAGAATCCCTGTCTCTGTGTCTCTTGTCTGAGAGTCCATCACAAAAGGATTTAAGTCCTTGACCACAAACTGTAACTCAGCTGTTTCCACATAGCATTATCCTCAGCTCAGGTGAGTCCAATACTTGTAAAATGTAAATCAAATTACAATTTTACATTATCGTTTTAGATTTTTTTCATTTAATTTTTATCCTGAAATGTAATAATTTTATCCTATAAATTTTATCCTGATGGTTTAGTGGTAATTTATACTGAATACCACTGTAAGAGAAACAAAACAAACAAGTATAACTGCAATTAGTATTTTAGAGGGGAAACTTTGTGTTCATTTATGGATACAATGTGACTGAGTGTAGTAAACAAACGGGCTCTTTGAAATGTTGTAAATTGTTTTAGTATTTGACATATTTTCTCCTCAGACCTATCAGTAAAGATGTACCGTGGGCTAGTGTTACTGTTTTTGGTTTTGGTGCTGGAAACCCGATGGAGCGAGTCGAGCTGTCAGCAGTCAGAGTCTCAAAGAGCAGTTTCAGGCGTAAGTGACAGATTATGATCATCTAAAAGGTATAAATATATAGGTTTGCCTGGGCTGTATAATAAAAACTTCATTTCATGCACAGGAGAGTCCGAGTTTTCGGCTGTCGGCTCATAACTTGCTGAAGAGGTATAATGACATAGATTATGACAGTTTCGTCGGATTAATGGGGCGCAGGAACGCCGGTGAGTGAACAGATATATTTGCTGTTGTAAGTAATTTTGTATCGGATTTACTTCATTTTTTTCTACTGAAACTTACTTTTTTTCCAGACACAGAAGATATACCACCTCAGCGTAAAAGTAAGGCATTGGGGTACTTTTTGTGCTTTCAGATATTAATTTTCTTTTTTAAACAGAGGATATGTTTTCTTTTAGGGGAAATGCACGATATCTTTGTTGGACTCATGGGGCGACGGAGCGCTGACCCTGGTAAACACATTTTCTCTTCAATTCAGTGATGTTTGTGAAAGAAATAACGTTACCTTTTGATGACCGTTATCTTGATATCATTTTACACTTACACGAAATATTTTCGTGGGTTTACAGTCTGAATTTAATACGAAACGTTTGAATATTTAAAAAAAAAACGTCGTTCTACTGAGCTGTTCTCGCGGGGTGCACGAAATAAACAAACCTAAAACGCGAACAGTAGTTCGATTCTCAAACAAATGACTCTTATGAGCCGGTTCTTTTTAGGGAAACAAAAACATGCAGCTTGACCAATGCAGTTGAATTCACAACCAAATGACTCTTATGAGCCGGTTCTTTTTAGTGAATCAAAATATACACCCAAAGCAGTATCAATTGGTTTACGAACAAATGACTCTTATGAGTGTTATTTGAACTAACTGATCAATGAGACACACGAGTTACCGATTTGAATCTGATGAATCATTTAATGAATAAACTCGCTGATTCTTAAAGCGGTGACTGAATCGAATCTGCAAGTTTGTATTAGCTTTGTCAAGTCCGTCTCGAAATGAAGCATACAGTATGTGCAATTAAGGTTCGTGAAACTTAAACCAGTGTCTGACTGGTTGTTCATACGAGACAGTGTGTTAAAAGTAGCCTACACATTTGCAACGATTCTGTCTTAATTGAACCGTGTGGGCTGAACCTCAAACAAATGGCAAACTTAACAAATATCAGCGCTAACATTGTCAGAAAATTGTTCAGTCTATCACGCATCTCAGACTTACTGTATTTGTCTTGTCAGAAACTGGGCGTCCATGGAAGAAAGATTACCCAGAAACAGGCTCAAGCGGAGGCATTTTCTTCAACAAATGCAAACTGAGGTGAGCAATTCAGTAGTAAAGCTGCTCTGCCATCTGCAGGCTTTCTGAAGCTATTACAACACAGCATTTGTTCCTAAAGCATGTCTGTCTATTGTTACAAAATTACTGGCTTTCTTGTAAATATATATACTTATTTATATAAGTATTTATTATAATTACTACTTTTTTTTTCTTCTTTTTTTTTTACAATTTGTTGCAGGTTTCGTCGTGGGTTATAGGCAAATGAATTATTTCCTATCCAGCCAATCGTCTATCCCATTCCCACCCCGTCATGACAGATTCTTTTCAAGACATTTCTTTGGAGCAACAACAAAAAGTCATAATTTATTTTACAGAAGTAATAGAGCAAGAGAAAATATTTATATAAGATGAATCAAATAAACATGATTTCCTATGGTGTGATTTGTTTCATTGTACTGCAAATTATACATTAACCTAGATTACATATCGCCACATTTACATATCCACTTACATCCCCTGTATTTCAATATATTTATTAAAAGTTATTTTTGCTGTCTAATGTATAAAACATGATTTTTGTAAATAAAAATATCTATCTGATCTCACAATGTTTTATTACTTATAAATGTTTAAAACAGCATAAAATACACAGCAATAATTTGGCAATAACTTTTGCCAAAACACAGAAGCTTCATGACCAGCTGCATATATAGTTATGTACGTCAAACTTATATGCATTTTAACTTGATATCAACTTAATCATACTAGAGGAAACATGATGTCCCTAATACTAATACTTAAATGACTAATGCTTCACGTTTGACTTTGTGTGTTAGTGCTTTGGATATCAGTAGATCGTTAAAGCACAGTATGTCTTTAAGGAAACAGTTTAGTAATATAACAATAATAGACAACATCCCAACAAAAATAAGGCCATCTGAACTTTCCAAGTAAAAAAAAAATATTAAAGAAACCCCAAAGAATCATCAATGATATGAAACTCAGCTTTTCATTTTGTCTCATTGTTGAAATACAAAACTGTTGAAGCCCTTCAGCCATAATATATGATGTGAATCACACTTTTACTGTACTCAGACTAGAGGGCAGCAAAATGATTTATTCAAATAGCAGGGACCATATTAACAATCCGTTGAGTAGCAAACACTTATTCGAAGTGATATACAGTTGATTTATAACTGGCACAATCAGTCAAGTTACTTGATCAACAGCAATAATGACAAAATTTGTTCTTTGTTAAAGTTTGAACTTACAGCTTTTGGTAATTAGCCCAGATCTGTAACCACTTCACCACTCCATTTGCACAGTACACAGTCTGGATGATTCAAAATGCTTCACAAGTTCACAGTTCACATCTGTCAGTGCTACATGCGTTCATTCTAGATTTACACAAGAAGAGACGATCATATTCACAATCACGCAGTGTTTCTGTCGGTTATGTTTCTCCCCTGGGCAGCATTTGTGACTTTGTGACTTGTTGTTCCAGTAGTCTTCACTTTCTCAGCTCTGGGATTCATGGTGTATGTTGGAACTGATTTTTCTTTAACACGCTCCTCTAATCTCTGAGCTTCTGTGGTGGGTTTCCCAGTGTGGGAAGCTAAAGACAGTACAGCAGGCACTGGAGGCTGGTAGCGGTGTCGGTAGCTATAGGGCCTGAGACGGTAAGTGTAGTACTCAAGAGTGTACATTAGCACAGGGTCTACATAGTGGAAAGACACAGCTAGGTCAGAGCAGCACTGTGGGCCCTGTATGAAAAGACAAATATAAGAGATGCTGGTCTGTTACATTTACATGTGATTGCAGATAGTTTGCATTAAAATAAATATTCTGGGTTCATTACGAGTTAAGGTCAATCAACACACTTGTGTCAAAATGCTGATTACCATGAAAATTCATTTTGACTTATCTGTCCTTTCTTTAAAAAAAAGGGAAAATCTGGGCTATAGTGTGGCACTTTCAATTGAAGTGAATGTGGCCAATCTGTAAACATTACAATGCATCCATAGTACAAATATGTGTGTTAGTTCATTCATCCATAGGATAAATGTGTGTTAGTATGATTTTAGTGTGGGAAAAAAATCACTTGCTATTTTTTTCTGTATGCAGTTATATTAAAGTTTACAATGTAATTACTAATGACCAAAAAGAGAACTTTACAGCTTAAAAAATAGTTTTAACAGAAAAATACATTAAGTGCTTTAAAACATAATAAGCTTTGTATTACTAATTTTAACTTTTAAATTTACTTCTATTGTCTGTAACATTGATTTCTGCTTTTTTAAAAAGGAAAATTTAAGAAATTTTTGTCATTCTGTCATTAATATTGTTCAATTGAGCTTAATTTGTATGTGTAAAAAGGAATTTTTCTGAAAGAAATGACACAATTCTATTCTTAATCATATTTGTTTTTATACACTTTATCAACACTGAAATAGCATTTGTATCCTTCTCATTGCCACTTTGATAACCACGACAAGACAAAATTGTGTTTATTTCTTGGGTTTTGTATTGTTAGATGTTAGCTGTCTAGTCATGAATCACATCATCATGTACATGAAAGAAAAACTATTGACAAATGCTGTCCCCATCAAACCTATCCATTGTTGGTTTCGCTTGCAATCACCTGAAGGAGTTTCTAGTTCAGTGTGGCATTTAAAAATGAGAGGGCTAAAATTATGAGAGGTAATTTCGTTCTCAAAGTATATTTCTCAAACAATGTTGTTGATTTTCATTCATACCTATAAAACGATCCTGAATTGTAAATTACTTTTGACACTTTAATGGTTTTCTCCTCTCAGGCATAGATAGTAGTCAAGTTCTTAAAACTTTTCAAAAAACGAATTTAACTTCTGTCATTACTAAAGTAATAACTAATGTGCTTCCTGTGTGTAGGAGACAGAAGCTGTGGAATGTAGAGAAATGTCACAAAGGACAAAATATATCTTAAGAAAAATTACAATGAGTGCATATTTTATCCTACACTACCATCCAAAATTTGGGTTTAATATTTTAAGTCATCAAGGACACATTAAATTGCTCAAATGTGACGGTAAAGACATTTATAATATTACACAAGGTTTCTATTTTAAATAAATGCTGTTCGTCAAATAATCAAAATATTAATCAAAGAATTCTGAAAAAATTATTACGATTTTCACAAAAATATGTTTCATAAGCACCATATCAGCATATTAGAATGATTTCTGAAGGATCATGTGGCACTGAAGACACTGAATTTTAAAATATACAGTAATAAATAATAATTTAAAAAATTATTCTGAATTTCAAAATATTACTGTTTTAACTGTATTTTTGATCAAATCATTTCAGCCTTGGTGATCATAAAAGATATTAAAAAATATATATATAATAATAAAAGTGTGTGACTTACTTCTACAATTGGGTAGAAGCAGTAGTTCCAGTACCAGAAGGTTTTGGAGAACTTTCCTGTAAGATGGTGTTCAGGAATGAAAGGATGGAAGGTTTCACGGTGCAGTGTGTCCCTGGAGTCACCTGCTACCACCCCCATTTTCTCCAGACACTGACCCATCGCTAGATCCTCCACTGAGGAGGTATGCGTGCACACTTTAGTGCTAAAACCCTCCACAAACCTTCTCAGGGCCTCTTTGCTTAGCACATAACCTGCACCTCCGCTCATGTAGCCCTGCTTGGCGTAAGGCTTGAACCTCTTGCCAAAGTATATGGGCTGCTCTGCCGTGTAGTTCGACAAGATCCAGCGCAAGTTGTCCACAACGACGAACGTGTCATCGTCGGTTTTGAGGAACCAGTCTGCCTCATCGCCGTGGTTCTTCAGAACGTAGTGGAAGGCACGAATAGTCTTCCAGTACAGCTGGTCACGGCCTTCTCCTGTGCCGAGACCCACTGTGGGGAAGCTGCGGTCTTCCTCAGAGCTCATGAACAGCACTACGTTACAGTGACGACTCCACGTTGCCTTCACATGCCGAGCCTTTGACTGTAGATTACTAGGCCCTGTCATCACCCAGCACAGGATACGCACTTTCTTAAACAGCTCATCTGCAATGTGACCATCCTCTCCTGTGTTTTCAAAACAAGTTCTATAGTTATATTGCAAGTTTAATACAATCAAAACATATTTTGAAGGTGTACTTTAATCTATGTACACTAATCTATTAGTAGGCTATATATATATCGCGATTAATCGCATCCAAAATAAATGTTTTTGTTTACATAATATATGAGTGTGTACTGAGTATATTTATTATGTATATATAAATACAAACACATGCATGTATATATATTGAAGAAAAATATTATGTTTATATATTACATATTTATATATAATATAAAACATAATAATATAAATATATTAATGTATATACATGTAAATATTTGCAAAATATATACTAAATGTGTGTGTATTTATATATATACATAATAAACAAACACAGTACACATACAGTGGGTACGGAAAGTATTCAGACCCCCTTAAATTTTTCACTCTTTGTTATATTGCAGCCATTTGCTAACCTAACACTCGCTTTAACTCAGTAACAACCATGTTATCGGACGCTTTCACTCACGTAATATATTATTCATAGCTGACTGCAAATACAATAGCATCGGTAACTAAAAACATTCGTTTTTGCATAATGCTGCTGCTATGCTGCTAAAAATTACTTGGTGCACATTTAACAAATCACTGTGATCTTCCATTGAAAACTCAATGAAGTGAGTTGAAAGTGAAAGCTTTGCACCAGCTATTATGTTGCAGTGCTTTATATCATGTTACACTCATTAATGTATGTAACATAAATGATGCACTAGAGGGCGCTGAGCACCTGGCTGGTGAGGGTGTTTGAGGTTGATCAGGGCAGATCCTTCCACTCTCCAGGTAAGGTTGGGGGTGTTTTGTTCAGGCCCCAGTGGAGCAGGGTTGCTCTTGCCATCACGCTTCCAGCCGAAGCTCTCCTCAAACCACACCTGTCTCAAGAAGATATACAAGGTGCAGCTGCCCACCAGGAAGCCCAGGGAGAAAGCACATCTTGAATTCCCTGCTTTCATGGTGACAATTCAGGGATCCTGCCAACATTGGTCACTGTGAGGCTAGAAAAATATTGGTTACATTAATTTGAGGCTATTCATTTTCAGTGATTGTTTTAACAGTCTGGATACAAAGATCCTAATATACTATAACAATAACCTGCATTATAAATTTATTCCTTTGGCCATAACAGAAAAACTTGCAAATAAACTTAAATTATGTTTCCCTCTAGAGCAGAGATTTCCCAACTTTTTTTCAGTCGAACCCATTCTACCTAAAATATTTACTTGAAGAACCCTGTGAGATTTTAAGTTAATAGCCTATAACACAATTTGGATGTTTATGGCTTTCTGGTGTCAGTTAATGTATATATTTTAAAATGACTTATGTATGTTTTTTTTTTTTTCATTTTCTTTATTTAATTATTAGATTTTTCCTTTAAAACATACTTGAGCTACCATGAGGTTTCTTATATTAGGGTCAGACACTTTCTAAATTATAACCTTATATAATTGAATAGACAAAACATAAACCATCTATTCTTTTCAAGATCATTTCGATATACCAAGCCCATTTTCTATTTAGGATTCAGCTGCTGCCAGGTTAAATCTGAGGAATAGATTACAAGCTGGTTGCCTTGCGTGACTGATCAATCTTGGTTCTTACCCTCATTTCCAAGAATTAGGCACCTGCTGCTCCCAGACCTCCAGTCACATTGCTGCTGTTTAAAAATGTCAATTTTATAAAGTTGACAAGTAACATTTAGGTTGACTGCAGAGTCACTCCTTTATATGATGGATGAAACACTTCTACAAATATCCTAAATAACTCTCTATTACTATTAGGCCTAAACTTTAAATTTAACGAAAGTGTTCGAATCTAATGTTTGCTCTAAGGAAATCCTGCAAAGACTCAACAAATACCAGTCTAAGCTGGATTTTTCCAAACAATAGACAGAATACGGCACGGAATTTTATTAAGTTATGATACATATTTTAATGCATGGATAAAATAAATAACATTCTGTAATACTGAGTTATATGGTATATGCATAAAACAACCAAAATACACATAATGCACGCACTCGTTGAGACATAAGAGGTGCATCAGAAATCAAGGACAAAGGCCCTTACCTTGCATTCTTTAACTCCCCTCTGCAAGCCTCTCACCGTCCCAAGGAACGCTGTGGACTCCGGTCAGTTTCATGCCTTCCGTCTTTATTCCTCTAAATATCCGCGAGCTTACATGAAAGGAGCGCGTCAGGTTGCGTTTGAGTGCGCGTTGTGACGTCTACACCTGAACAAACGTTGAGAATTTCATTCTTTAGCTAAAGGACATGGTGTAGGCTAGGCTACGCCAGTCACCCGACTTATTTTGCCCCGTATTAGCATACGGTTTGCCTTTAACCATACGGTGAAAAGGCCTCTTTGTGTGCTATTACCGGACAACAGATCCTCTGTCATGAGCGAGTACAGTGTGTCAGCAGCATCACGCACGGATCGCCGTGTCGAGGTGTTTGATTGGAGGAATGGCCGGTTTGTTGTCATGGGAGTCCCCGCCCACTAGGGGCGTTCACTTATTTCAAGGATGGCAAATTTGTTAACCATATTATAACATATAATATTTGTCAGAGTACGTTATGTTATGTATATACGTTATGAATATGTTTAGAAAGCAGCATCAAACAGCAATGTAGATTTAGTTAATATTACTTTATATTTATTGTATGTTATTTTTACACTTTTAATGTGAAATTTTGTAAGGGCAAGATATCCCTGTCTCATTTTAACTTCATGTGTGAGTGAACTCTAGCATCTGTCGTATTCACTTGGATGTAGCCACTAGATGTCTCCATTTACTTGCTGTATGCATGAAGCTGCTATCAAGGGCAGATCTGATGGGCAGTATTTTTGGTCAAACGTGACACGTCTGGATCAGATGTAAGGCAGACATTGCATTATGCCTTCAATTATAATTGTATGGAACCAGCTAGAGTCCATCATCAGTACTAGAATGACAATTGTGGTTGGAAACCATTAGGATTATATTAAAGATGAAAGAGACCAGTTTTCCTGATGCAGTCTTGTGAATGAAGTCAGTAAACCTTTGGGTCTTGAGGATACCTGAGGATTCACTCAATGACAGTTTTTGGAGTCTGATCAGGTGCCAGTTGTCTGAGGAGTTGGTCCTTGACAGTTTGACTACAGGGCCAATATAGCTGCATAAAAAAAATCACTCATACTGCTAATTTACTTGGCATCCTTCTCAAATCCATTTTGCATGGTAAATTATGTATATTAATTTTCAACCTATAAGCGGACGACTCAATCATATTTTTTTGCTAAACATTATAGACATTAGAAGACATTGAAGACATTATATAGGCTAAGATAAAATTGTTGTTCTGAAATATATATATATATTTTATATTTTAAAAAGCCTTTTTTCAAGTGCAATGCAAAATAATGGTTATAAGCAACTAACACAGGTTGGTGACATTTTCTAAAATGAACTACTGCAATCAACACTCTGGCAACACTACAAATTAAACCACTGCATGTGATGCACTCTATGATGCAACATTCTTACTTCCCATGTCAAACTTTAAATAACAAGGCAACTGAAAGGATTATTTCCTCCTAGTTTAACTCAAGGGCTGACCGCAGTGCACTGACCATGTTCCGCATAACGCTCCTGCTGTGCGTTTGTACCCGGTTTAGCCTACTTATACTATACTAATATCTTTTTTACAATTGAGTAACGTACGTCTTATCAGTGTATGCTAAATAGCCTACCGTAAAGTGCATTTACGCGATTCGCAATTCGCTGATTACCCCAAGCAAGCAGCAGAGGATTCACATCCTCATTTTGACTCTCGCCACACGCCTCTTTGAACTTGAGGCAGTTAAATGGATTTTGGATTTCCCCAATTTTTAGGGTAAGGCATTATACTACACACCATTTTATTATATTGTTAAATTAATATATGTCAAAACACACGTGATCAGATTGGGAGGAAAGTAAACTTGACGTAAAGGTCCTCAAAATAAATCGAAAATTATAACAATTCAAAGCTTGTTAGAAGGTGTTCCAAAGCTGGAATTGAGTAAAGAATATGGGCCTGTTTAATGCAAGGTAACTTATTTTCAAAGTGTAAAAGCTTTTCTCATTTGTACTTGATTAAAGTTGTTGCTGTTCTCATCTTCGGGCAAAAATATATTCATCAAACTTTTCATTAGTGTCCATAAGCAGAGGTTAAAACAATAACAATAGTAAACAATAGTAATAACAATAACAACAGTAACAATAGTTTAAAAAAACGCAATGG
The DNA here is from genome assembly GCF_001515625.1 of Sinocyclocheilus rhinocerous. NCBI lineage: Eukaryota > Metazoa > Chordata > Actinopteri > Cypriniformes > Cyprinidae > Sinocyclocheilus > Sinocyclocheilus rhinocerous. Next base: position 1,951,203 of record NW_015647095.1, read on the forward strand.
GCTGGTTTACAAACATATAAGAAGGTGTTGTTCACCACAACTATGCTATAATCACATGACCAGAGGCGGACAAAGTAATTAAGTGAAAGTACAGATACTGCTGGTCAAATATTACTCCATTACAAGTAAAAGTTGTAAAGACAGATTTTTACTGAAGTAAAAGTACAGAAGTACTTGCTTTTAAAAGTACTCAAGTACCAAAAGTAAATTTCCTTATTTATGTCAATGCACTGTTTTATTATTAGTGTATGTAATACTTGCAATACCTCTGAAGCAACTTACAATACATTACACCTACTGAATACACGGACTAGCTTCTAGTATCTTTGGAATAAAGAGATTATTTAACACCCCTACCCACCCCCACAAAAGCAGGATGGTAGTGATCTCACACAGCTCTGGACACATCTATGTGTTTTTTAAATGCTGTCGCTCTTGCTGTACTTTGATGTCATACATAAAACAGTCTGTGCAGTGCTGCTTCAGTCAAACACCTTTTGTGTTTTATTAGGAGACGCACAACAGTTCTTCTGTGGCTTTATAGGTAATATTTTCACTTACACAATTTAGCAAAATCAGACAATATTGTGTCTAATATAAAACCTGCTTTAAAACCCAGCAACACAACTGTAGCTGTACAACTTTACAACAGCAACACTGCTTTAACAAAAAAGCAAAACAGCAAGACTTATTTGACATCAAAACAAAAAAATTTTTAAATGCTGTCGCTCTTGCTGTACTTTGATGTCATACATAGAACAGTCTGTGCAGTGCTGCTTCAGTCAAACACCTTTTGTGTTTTATTAGGAGACGCACAACAGTTCTTCTGTGGCTTTATAGGTAATATTTTCACTTACACAATTTAGCAAAATCAGACAATATTGTGTCTAATATAAACCACAATATTAACTTATTATTGAATTGTTGTAAATAAATATCACATTTGGAACTGGTCAGTGCTCAAAAAATGCTGGGAAATCACTTCATGTAGCCCCAAGAGTGATTACTGATAAACTGTCTGATAAAAGAAAGTCATGTTTTAGAGAATAAAAAAAATCACCCACTGATTTTCAAAGCTGCTAACGACTTTCTACTTCGAGGATCTGGATAGATATGTAGTGGAGTGAAAAGTACAATATTTGTCTTTCAAATGTAGCAGGGTTGCCAACTCACACGCATTTGACGTGAGACACACGCTTTCAGGCTCTGTCTCACGCTCTCAGGCTGCCCATGTAAATCTCACGCCAAATTGGCAACTCTGCTTGTAATATGAAGCAAAGTCTCAGCTTTCAGATTTTGTAAGTTTTAATACGAAATTCAAACAATAAATACAGTTTTGGACTTTTGGCGAACTTAATGTGGCCCAATTCGTTGTAGCGCCTCAGTTAAAGCCAGAGCCATTGAAAAACAGCTGCGACATGACTCTTTGATCTCGCCGGCGTCGCCGCTAGTGTTGGGTCGTTCTTGAACGATTCGTTCGTTTTGAACGAATCTTTAATGTGACTCGGGAAGAACGAGTCGTCTCGGGGAGTGATTCGTTCAGTCGCGCATGCGCAACATCCTATAGGTTCTGTACTGGAATTAGTCAAGTAGTTCACCTGGTTCGAGTCTTCGGGTTTTTCCGAGTCGTTCGTTCATCACGTGACAGCCCCATAAGCTTTAACCAATGCAGTCTGAGCCGGAAAGAGAATTGATTAGTTCATCTCGAGTCTTCGGGTTTTTCGAGTCGATCGTTCATCACGTGACAGCCCCATAAGCTTTAACCAATGCAGTCTGAGCCGGAAAGAGAATTGATTAGTTCATCTCTCGAGTCTTCGGGTTTCGAGTCGATCGTTCATCACGTGACAGCCCCATAAGCTTACCCTATGCAGTCTGAGCCGGAAAGAGAATTGATTAGTTCATCTCGAGTCTTCGGGTTTTTCGAGTCGATCGTTCATCACGTGACAGCCCCATAAGCTTTAACCAATGCAGTCTGAGCTGGAAAGAGAATTGATTAGTT
>NW_015647095.1:1953355-1954928 GCF_001515625.1 Sinocyclocheilus rhinocerous
ATATTTATTTAATATTTTGAGGAGATCTTTTGGTACTAAATACTATATGTGCAATAATTATGGTCCATTAATGACCACTTAAAATATTTTTTATTTCTATTACTTATATTACAATTTGTGTAGTATTTAAGGTTAAAATAGAATAAATGGTTTTAAATTCCAATGCAAAGAGGCGAATTAGAGTCATTTTGTGCTCAGAAAAAAAAATCATTTTCATTTGTAATGCCATGTTTTACCCACTAGGTACATATGGCTCTTTAATAAATATACATGTATCTATTTCTCAAAAGAGTATTTTGCAGGTTATACCTGCTTACTTATTCTTAAGTTTTGCATTTGAATAAATGTTTAGACGTGAAACACTATTTTTTTATTTATTTATAACTTACACTCTTTTTTAATTTTTATTGATACTCGTATAAGTATACACGCAAGTGAATATTAATGGATGCAAGCAAATATTGAATTTAAGACAAGAAAAGTTTAAAATGGTGCTGAAAAGGCATTCAACTGCATTCAACAAAAGATTTGTATCCCCTTACATGTACAATACATATTAATTGATATTGAATCGAGATCGAAACCCTGAATGTAGTGAAGTTAAAGTCATAAGTTTCCAGAAAAAATAATACTCAAGTAAAGTACAGATACTCAAAAAGTGTACTTAAGTGCAATACTCAAGTAAATGTACTTAGTTACTGTCCACCTCTGCACATGACCCTGTAACATTACACACTAAAAGAAACATTAATTGACCACCATTGTTCACCACAAGGTGTTGGTATACATCAGGCAGTTAATGTATTCATTTACTTTTTTGACAGTACAACTGGTCATAAAAATGTAAAACTGCTTACTTCTTAGTTTTCTGACCACACATGACTTTTGTACACTGAAAAAAGTTTTTCAAGCAGTACTTCGTCCAATTAATATTTTGTCTTTTAATTGACCATATGCACAGAGCTCTATTTAGAACTTCCGGATAAAGATAAGCCAGCTCGTAATCTTCCGGTGAAGCAAATTTTATATATGTGCTATAGGTAGAGACTCTCACAGAAACCTCTCCTGCCTCATTCTTATCAGAAACTGAGAAACAAAATAATTGCAACACCATAAATAATGATAGTGGAATTAACATACTGTTTTATGTTATTAAAGGGGTCATATGATTCTCTACATAATCCATTCACAATTTGGAGAAAAGATTTGTTTGTCTAAGAGAACCAAATGTCCACGTATACCGTTTCAGGAATGACAAAAACGAATGTTAAATTTACGCGAGTGAATCCGTTAAATCATGCCGCGTATGACAATGGGTTCTAAAAATATGGCTTCTTATAAAAAAAGGCTTCCCATGGCTCAGTTTGCCCCGGGTTAGGGGTAAATTGACCCGAGTCGAGTCAGTGGGTAAGATGCACCATCTGGGTGTAAAATGACCATCTGGTACACTGTCCTTATCAAATAAACTACAAATAATATGTATATATCATAAACTAAACCAGTAATATCACATTAAAACACCAGTTTATAATTCAGAGATTTAACTTAACTACAGTGCCTTATGGTGGGGTAA
>NW_015647095.1:1955359-1956938 GCF_001515625.1 Sinocyclocheilus rhinocerous
CCCCTACTTCCATTGAAGATGAGGCAGAAGCAGGCTCAGAGAGTGAGGGAGAGCCGACTCTTATCAAAACATCTACAATAAAGTCTGAAATTATTACAGAGTGTGCTGTCTTCTCTTTTAATTGTATATTTGTAACAACTGGATCATTTGTATTTAACAAGCACCCAACTCCCTAGTGCCCCTTTTTTGGTTTGGGTCACTGCCCCTCAAAATGTCTGTGCATGGCCCTGGTTACTAGTGTTTATTTGTCAGCATTTAAATGTACAGTTACGTGTCTGGGTAGCCTACTTTTCTGGGATTACCAGACTCTGCATATAAATTTATATGTTCTTTAAAGGGGTCATATGATGCTGCTAAAAAGAACATTATTTTGTGTATTTGGTGTAATAAAATGTGTTTATGCGGTTTAAAGTTTTGTTAGTCTGAATTTAGTCTCAATCACTTAATGCACAGCTCTATTTTGACATTGCCTCGTCAGATGATTCATTCTGTTGCCACTGTCAATCATAGCAATGACTCACGGCATGATTTAACGGATTCACTCGCGTAAATTTATTTCATTCCTGAAACGGTATACGTGGACATTTGGTTCTCTTAGACAAACAAATCTTTTCTCCAAATTGTGAATGGATTATGTAGAGAAACCGAGCAAAGGGCGCTCCCTTAAGGCACAGTACAGTTGACCGGAAATGACTGAGCTGGCTTATCTAAAACCAATAAGTAATCGTGCATATGGTCAATTAAATTTACCATTATTTGTTTTCTTTTTCAAGTAATATTTTTTTAGTTCAAAACATTGATAAATATAATTTATCAATATTTAAATGATCAGAATGTATCTATGACAGTGGGTTCTATAAATATGGCTTCTTATAAAAAAAGGCTTCCCATGGCTCAGTTTGCCCCGGGTTAGGGGTAAGTTGACCCGAGTCGAGTCAGTGGGTAAGATGCACCATCTGGGTGTAAAATGACCATCTGGCCAAATCTGATTCAAACCCATGTGAAATAAATAACAATTTAAAAACTAATTAAATCATTTCCTTTTACAAACAGTAATATTTATTTTCATAAAGTTAACTTTAACAACATAAAATTGTAGCCTTAGACTAAACAGAGAGTTTGTTGGCCATTAGTGACTACAGGTGGAAGGATATATCTGATTAATCTGATTATAAAAGCATTTTCTGGTTCTTATCAGAGAAGGATTTGGTGCACTTGTACACTGTCCCTATCAAATAAACTACAAATAATATGTATATATATATGATAAACTAAACCAGTAATATCACATTAAAACACCAGTTTATAATTCAGAGATTTAACTTAACTACAGTGCCTTATGGTGGGGTAAGTTAAAATGCTGACTCAATTTACCCCACAACATTTGGCTCACTTTGCCCCATAGCTGCCAGTTTGGAAAAAAAATTAGCTATTGTTGCTTACCAGTTCAGGCTAATATTTAGCTAAATGATTTGCATGGTTTTATATGTTGCTAAATCACCTATATGTATCACAAATATTTGTAGACCTGGATACATTTGCTTTGATGTAACAACCATTACATCTGTTATGCTAAAAT
>NW_015647095.1:1961343-1971437 GCF_001515625.1 Sinocyclocheilus rhinocerous
AAGTAATATTTTTTTAGTTCAAAAAATTGATAAATATAAATAGTTTTCATTAAGAGCTCAACTAAAGCATATTTGTTTTGACGAATGTAAAATATCAAGGTTAGATTAATTTAATATTATTAAGTTTATATCATGACCACGCCTCCTCACACTGGTGCTGCGAGTCAGTTAACGACGCCATTTTGTCACCGTGATTGTGTGGGAATTCAACGAGCTGTGGATGAGAAGGTGGAAACTTTGTTTTAGATAAGTTAGTTGTATGGACGTTATTTTCCTCCATTTACCTTTTATCGCTCTTTCTTTTCCTCGAGAGAGGAAAAGAGTTTGTGATCGACGAAAATTGTTGTTTGTCTAAACGACGGGACATTTCTCATCCGTTAGCTAACGTTAGCTAGCTTTTCTCAAGCGCCTGCAGCAGACAAACCGCGCTTGAACCCCGGACCAGCGAGTTCGACTACGATTATTTTCGTCTTTTTCTTTTTCACTCGATGTTGTTTATGAGGAGTGTAAGTTAATTTTACTCATACAGCAGCCGCGATTGCAGCGGAGGAGAGACGATGTGCTAATATGGTGAGTGCAATAATTTAACGACCACGTTTAATAGACATGGCTGTTGTTTGAAAGAGTACGTTTAAATTAATTAACGGTATAAATACAAAAACGGATGAATATACTTCTGTTCTATCTAGGTTCAGAGCCCTCTTAATGACTATCTTGTTATGCCGCTCTGACCTCGCACACTGAAAAAGATCTTCAAAGTTTGATGGACCGGTTCGCTCATGCCTGCAGGGAGTTCGGTCTGACTATTAGCATCAAAAAGACCAACGTCATGGGCCAGGATGTCCCCGCACCACCATCGATCTGCATCGACAACAAGAAGCTCGAGATTACTGACCAGTTCACCTACCTGGGCTCAACAGTTACCAGCAACCTTTCACTCGATGCCGAGATCTCCAAATGCATTGTTAAATCCGCCGCTGTCATGGCAAAGCTGAACAAGAGAGTGTGGGGCAACAACCAGCTGACGGTGAACACTAAGCTCAAGGTGTACCAGGCATGCGTCCTCAGTACCTTACTGTACGGCAGTGAGTCCTGGTCCACATACACCAGACAGGGTGCTCTGGAGTAATCGTAAAGCCTTAAGTGCATCGTAAGAAGAAAGATTTATGCGGTCACCTGCAGGACAGTAGACAGATTACACCTTTAACTTTATTCAAGTGCAATGTGATTATAATATAAGGATTTGATTGTACTTTATTGTACACTTTATTACTCTTTTTTTATTATTAATTTGTAAATTAAATAATTAAAAAGGGCAGAAAAAATAGAAATACACACTTAAATTAAATGACTGAACAAAATAAATAAATAAAAGAAGTAATGTAGGAAATATGCTTCAAAGACTGGGAAAAAACTCAGTACCTTACTGTAAGGCAGTGAGTCTTGGTCCACATACACCAGACAGGAGAACCGCCTGGAGAGCTTCCACCTTCGCTGTCTTCGCCGGATCCTCAGCATCACATGGCGGGACAAGGTCAACAACACTGAAGTGCTGGAGAGAGCAGGCTCCCTCAGCATGCGTCTTATGCTCTGTCAGCGTCGACTGCGATGGCTTGGGCAGATGTGCCGTATGGATGATGGACGCATCCCCAAAGACCTCCTTAACTGAAAATATCTTGTACTGACACATCTTAAAATATGTCAGTACCATTGTCGTGTCTCAAGATGCACACCAGTAAAGTTCTTAAAGGGGTGGTTCAGTAGTTTTTTTCTAGGCTTGATTGTGTTTATGGGGTGCAGTCTAACATGTGTTAATGCTTTGTTTTTTTAAAAACGCATTATTTTTCACATAATTTACCTTTATTCCACACCGCTCTGTCCCTTCTCTGCAGTGTTGCCAGATTGGAAATGTCTTGACTCGTAGAAAACGCTCTTAACCGCTAAGATCAATCATTATCGAGAAACGCAGCCCTGATCAATTTCCTGCTTTTATGAAGCCCCTCCCCCAGAAATAGGCGATGGGCTCTGATTGGTTAGCTAGCCCAGTGTGTTGTGATTGGCTAAACCGCCTCTAGTGCGCAACTAAATGTCCCGCCCCTCACCTCAGAGGCATGTGCTCCGGTTGTATTGTAAACAAAGGCGTCATTAATATCGGTTATCAGTTTGAGCCTGATTAAGAACCAGAGGATATTATTGAAGATGATCGTAGAAAACTTTGTAATGGATGAACCGACCGATCTCAGGCCTTCTAGGTCCATTTTTTCAGACTGATTTATGCTCTGCACCTGGACTAAGTGTTTGAAAAGAGCTTTATATTTTATACAACAGGTAATGCTCAACCTCGGAAAAGGTGAGTTAGCACCTAAAATTCAGTATTGCCAATATTGTGAAATCCGAGTGGAATAAAACCATATAGTTTTGATGCCGTTTGTTGTGATTCTGAGATAAACTGTTTTATGTTAGTTTGTTAAACTAGTTTTTTCATGTTTTATGGGGAAATGTTTTCAGATAAAAAAATTGTTTTGTTGTGTTTTTAAATTAACATTTGGAATTTAATTAAAATAAAACTGCATTAATTGCATTAATGTTCCTTTATTTGTTAGCTTTTTTCTTAATCTTCTAGTTTAACAAATTGAAAAAATAAAACAACTGATATAGATTTAACTTGGAAATAGAAAATATTAGAGATAGAAAATATTGTTTAGGGCAAGTTATTTATTTTTCATTGGCTCAAGTTAAAAAATATAGATGTGAATCATTTCCCTAAATTTTTTTAATTGGATGAATGAAACATTTTTTTCAGTGTATGTTGTTCCTGTCTCTCATTCAGATGAAAAACCACACTGTTGGCAAAAAGCCCAGCTTGGATTGAGAATTCAACACAAAAACCTTGCCTCACAAATATCTGTCAAAAATTTGACAAAATTGTGGTCAAGACATGTGTTAACTGAATATAATTTTATTAGCTTTACTGACTAACTTTTTAAAACACATTTAACAGAAACAGGTTCACAAATTAACATATTCTCTGTTAGTGGCTGATTTTGCATCCTTGATCATTGACTGTGATGGCTTCCACTTGAAGCATGGCTCCAAGGCCACATAGCCTACAATATTGGGACACAAGCTTCCAACCTCCTGATCTTTATCTTTCAAGCTGAGGTCACTGAATTTTTAATGCATTTCAAATGTTGGAGTCTGAATACAGGGCCAAAAAAAATTCCTATATTGTTAATTTATACTTGCCATCCTCCACAAATGCATTTTGCATGGTAAATTGTGTATATTAATTCATTTTCATCCTATAAGCAGTCAATTTTAGTTTAAAGCATACGTTTTTGATTTATCTTACATATATGATATTATATAAGTATTATAAGCCTAAGTTATTATTTTTTTATTTAAATTTCAATTTTTTTAATAGTTTTCAAGCTGAGGTCACAGATTTTTTTTAAATGTATTTTCAGGTTCCCTTTTTTTCACAAGGTTTTCATTCCCCACCCTCAGATTTGATAAATGTTGAATTTGCTTCTAAAACTCATTATTTAAATGTGTGTGTATGGGTCTAGCTATACACTACTGAAAAATGTCCTCAATAATATAGTGAACCCTGAACACTTGTGAGGCAGACCACACTGGTTAAAAAATTATAAAAATGGGTCAAGTCTGGTACGATTGATATATTTATATGGTTAGGATAAAAATAGAAGTATATGAGATGTCCTCATATTGTTAGACTCTGTTCCGTGTTTCGTGTGTATTTTGCTCCCCCACGTGCTCCTGGTTATGTCCATGCCCATATTTGGTCCTTCCTGTTTCCTGTTCCTATTATGTTTATTGATCCCAGGTGTTTCTCGTCTTCCCCTCGGCATGTCTTGTGTATTTAAGGTGTTTACTGTTTTGAGTTCTCTGGTTTTGAACGTCGATCCTCGTGTCCAACGTGTGATTCCTGTGATGTCAATAAAGACTGTTAATCCTGCGTTCTCCTCGCTCCTCATTCCTTGCTCCTCGTTCCTTTGTTTCTTGTTCCTCGCTCCTCACCGTAGGCACACCGTGACACATATGTGTTTGTGGATTTTTTTTTATTTTATGGTTTTCTAAGTGTCAGGACAATTGCACTTCATTTTCAAACTTCATCTTTAACTTCACAATCTTATAGGATTATGATTTTTTTCTATTTTAATATATTTTATCTATTTAATATATTTTTTAAATTACATTTTTCAATTAAATAACAGTGGCACTGGTATCTCATAACAGCATATACAACTAATTCTTAACTTACAATCTTTAGACATTCAAATGCATACGTACACTGCAAACTATGAGTTAACTCAGTGGTTCCCAACCACGTTCCTGGAGGACCACCAACACTGCATATTTTGTATCTCTCCTTTGTCTGACACACCCATTTCAGGTCTTGGAGTCTCTACTAATGAGCTGATGATCTGAATCAGGTGTGTTTGATTAAGGAGACATGGAAAACATGCAGTGTTGGTGGTCCTCCAGGAACGTGGTTGGGAACCACTGCTCTACAGTGTGCAGAACCCACCGAGACACGTTAGTCTACTAAGGGAATCAATCTCTCGCGACTGACCTCTGGTGTAATCATAGCGGCTAGCTCGGTGCCCTGGAGCGGCGAACAGGCAGGAGACAGCCAAACTAGTTACTCTAGAGACCTCCGTAAAACGCCTTAGTAATCCTGAAGACATTGATTAGCTTGTTCAGGTGTGTTTGATTAGGGTTGGAGCTGAACTCTGCAGGACTGCGGCTCTCTAGGACCAAACTTGCCTACCGCTGCCTTAAACCATTCAATTTTGGCAGCCACTGAATTTTAAGCTTGAAAAGACATGTTACACCGCTTTCCATCTGACTAAGTTTCCAGTTTCATAACACTGAAGAGGAATACAAATGTAAGGAAATCAACAAGGTCCTTGCTTTGCATTTCAACTGACGCTGCAGTTGGTTTGCTGGATTTAATCGTCTGCTTTGAGACATGTAGAATTCTTTACTGACCAGAATACAAGATAAATGCAAAGCAGGGCTTAGACTTGTGAATTATTATACCTGTCATTAATGTCAACTGTGTCCTGAAGATAATGTGTATAAATTGGTGTGTAATTCCCAATACCTCTCTTCTGTCTTTTTGTGCTTCAGGCAATTATGTGTGCTGTAAAAAGGAAAGCATGGGCAGTTTTGTTGGTGGTCTTGCCGCTCACAGCCATGCTCATTTACCACTGGAATTCATACACGATTACGACGATTGATGTGCTACAAGGATCAGACTCTTTAAAAATGCTACTGGAGGAAAAGATACAAAACATGGACCGCAAAAATGACCATATTCCTTACCATGTCAAAGAGAGCCTGTCAAAGTGAGTAGAAACTACAGGAAATAGACAATTTGTGTGCCAGCGTAGCAAAACCACTTCCTGATCAGTTTATTGCAGATTTTTACCACCATCAGATTTCCATCTCAAATGTAGTGTATGTTGTAATTCAGTTCCATTGGCAATTAAAAACCTCAGTATTTGAAATTAAAACAGGGAAATGTATCATTATAATTCACAAATCATGGCACCTCTTCCACTTTACATTTTTTTTGTAATACACTGAATGAAAGATGTGACGTGTGGCTGGATTTGAGAACATTTTCAATTATGCTTTTTACTTTTAACCAGGAGTCTTGCCAATAATGGGTGTGTTTGTGAAGGCGACAAATCAGGCATTAATTTCCCATTCGCTCAGCTGCTGTTTCCTCAAATATCAGCTACCCAGCTACATGCGTCCTTAAAGGATTCAGACATGCAAAAAGCAAAGCAATACAGAAATAAAGAGTATCACAGTTTCCGTAAGAGGTGATGCACCATTTTTACCATATTTCTGCATTCTAAAAAATTGCCATTGCCCATTCTGGGGAAACCTAATAAAATATATCTTTATTGTTCCACTGGGCAAGAGAGTCATACAGTTTTGGAATGACATGAATAACTAACTAACTGTTAAATTAGTAGTGTTTTCTCCATTCAGGACGTATACAGCTGCAGACTCACTTATCATAGCTGAAGCCAACAGCCCTCTTCAGTACCCTACGCAGGGTGTGGAAGTCAGACCAACAAGGACCATTCTAATTCCTGGTAAAATACAGTCAAGTTGTTTTTATATGTAAAAACTGATTTTCTTAGCTTGTCTTCGAGACCCACTGATCAATTTGATTTATTTTTGGTCCAATCAGAGTGAACCATTTACTGTGCAGGGGTGTGTTTAGAGTTTTGGGGGCCCCCTCGGTAGAAATCGTGTTTCAGAGGGGTTGGGTGTTTGGTCCCCCTCGATAGAAATCATAGAATGTTACTGAGAACTTACGAGAGACATTGTTCACATATGTATGATACAGCTGAATATGTGTCTGACAGATTGATAAATATGTTAAATAACAGTTTGGTTTCACCAAAAATAAATTAAATAAAAACCACATTTTAATTGTGTTTTTTGATGTGTAATTTAGAATCAGAAATGTGGACTTAATTCGGTTTTGTGTCAGCATTTTGAAAAAATTATATCTGTCTTGAATTGTAATACATGACTTAATTTTCATTCCACAGGAAACAAATACAATTTTTAATTTTAATGTACATAACCTTTGATGTACCATAAAAGATTATGACCAATAAAAAAAAAAAATTTTGCTAAGCATATAAGCCATATTGTTTACGAGTTAAAGCACATGGGCAAGATCTCACATAAAGTCTGTTATTGTGTTTTCAAGGTTTAAGTCTGAACCAAATATCCAAAAAGGGCCCTTATTTGGTAAGTACAGAATTATTCTTCATGCTTCAATAATGAAATGTAATTGATTAAATGAACTTACTCAACCTAATGTCATTTTAAACCTGTATTCTGTTTGCTACAGAAGATTATTTATACATATCTATTTCATAATGAAAAGACTGTCAAGTTCTGTGGTAAGGGATGATTGAGGACTCAAATGTTGAGATTAACATGCTTTGTTTAACCAACAATCTGGCACAAGACTGAGAACACAGGGAGAATAAATAGGAGCAGAATAGGAGGGTAACGAGGAAGAGCAGGTAGGGCAAATAAACCAAGTTAAATAAGGTGCTGGGTTAAGACAACTGACAGAGGAGCACATAACCCACACAAAACATGAAATGAACATGCTGCCAATAAGAGCTCTCCCCTACTGAGCGTCCACAAAAAAACATTACAACACGGAAACATGCGGCCGATGATTAAAAACAAGCCATGCGCTACACAAAACAACAACACAAGAAACTACCTAGCCAATGAAAACATAATATACCAGTTACTTGACAAAAAAACACAAAAGACAAAAGTTGGAGAATTTCAAATTCCAAACCCCAAAACTGCTGAAGTGTCAGGATCTGAACACCACGCTCCGCACATGTATCACATGGACGAAAGAAAGCATAGCCTAATGCCGAGTTCACACTGCACGATTTTAGACCGATTTTTCACTCGCCGACAGGTTTTGCGAAATCTCCGACAAATGTCCGAAATCAGAGGCAAATTCGGTGCTCGTTCACGCGAGTGACAATCACGCAGTGTGAATTATCAAAGACGCGATCTGGGGGAATCGCCGACACGTCGCCGACTGCTATCCCAGATAGTCACGCAGTGTGAAAACAACAGCGATCCTACGAGTTTGAAAATCGTGCAGTGTGAACTCGGCATAAGCAACTCAAAACTGCACGCGAACTCAGACAAGATGAAAAAAGTGTCAGAGCTCATACCAAGAATAACCAAGACTGGAGTGACAGAACCCTGACAAATATAGTTCAGGGTGACTGACCACAGGGTGTTAAGCTGCAAAAAGGGCTGTTAAACTACAAAAAAGCACCAGAATATTGATCCATATGACTCTCACACTATAATCCAAGTCCTCCGATACAATTGATAACTTAAAGTGCCCCTATGATGCTATTTGAAAGGTTCATAATTTGGTTTTGGGAGTCCCCGACAACAGCTTTACATGCATGCAAGGTCAAAAAACACTTTCATTTTCCTATAATATGCATTTAAATTTACCTTGTCTCTCAATGAATCTCAAACAATTCATTCGAAGATTCATATTTCCAAACCCCTCCTTTACGTGAGGCTACTCTTTTCTGATTGGTCAGATGACCCAGTCTGTTGTGATTGGCCGAACAAAGACATGGAGTACTGATAAATCACTGCAGTTTGTAAACCAACGTATTGCTCCATCCTTTATCATGAGTACAAGTAATAAGAACGACAGACATTCTATATTAATCAACACATTTCTAGACAATAGCTGGCCAGAGCTGATTAGCAGAACTATAACTTGAGTTAGCCGGAGACCTACAGCTGCACTGAGTGCATCCAAATCACAACTCACAAAACATATTGTGCATGCTTGACAGAATATTAAAGCAACAATTATTAATCATACTTACAGGTTGTTATTCAGAGGAGCAAGCTGGTTCCAAAGAAACTGGGCACTGACCCATCTTTCAAGGACAACTGTTTTACGAATCTCGTGTTGAACTCCCGGAGATTGGAGAAACAATCGTCAGTGAAATGACAAACGTTTAGGATTATACTGTTGTGGTATCGTAGTAAAGATGAATTATAAGCACTCATTCTTTACAACCTCAACCTTTGGTTTTGAAAATAACCGAATTTACTTCCACAGCGCAGAGCACACCGTCTTGTCGACATGTTATCCACACAAACCAGCTACAGCATTCAGGTTTTCGTGGGATGTCCACACAGAACCTATAGTAGGCGGACATTTTGCAAATGTGGTAACATGTGACGTGTGAACTTCACGGAAATGGGATTCGAAATTTTAAACGACTCGTTTAAGTGATTCAGAGTCAACTCTTTCTTTTGAGAGACAAAAACCTTATTTATGATACACTTTCAGCTTTACAACTTTGCATTCACGTACAGCTGCGTTACACACTGCATGAAAGGTCATTTTCAGGTCATAGGCTTTTGTATGCAGGGCCGGCACTACCTTGGAGAAAGGTGTTGATGATTCTATGGCTATCAGGGGCCCCTGACGATTTCAGCCAAAGCCCCTTTCTCCCCCTTCCTGGATTGTGGTTTCAACCGGGGCCCCACATCCCCAGCTACGGCCCTGCTTGCATATCTTGTGAACAATCATCATAACATCATTGCTGCCATATGCGCCATAAGATGCATAATAATTGGCATGAATGAATATGAATGAAAATGAATAATGGCTTACATTTTACATCTGTTCTCACATAAAACTACCATATGGCTTCGATGAGCTGAAATATAGTACACCATTTGTTTGGACTACTTTGGTGGTGGTTTTATAGTGTTTTTTATTAATTTTGATAGCCTATGGCCACTATGAGCTGTTGAATGGAATAGAGCCATTTTGAGATTTGTAAATAATTATTCTTTGTTCCTTTATGTTCTTAATTATTTTATGTTCCACAGAATGAAATACAGCATACAGGTTTGAAATAAGTAAAGTAGTGAGTGAGCTATCCCTTTAATAGGGATGTGATTCAAAGAAAGCTTCCTCACTGAGGGATTGACAGACAGAATATAATTTTTATCCAAGAACAAGAATTTTCTGCTTTAAAACAGCAAAGTCATACTGTTTTTAATACAATATCACTTGCAGGTAGATCTGATTGCTACAATGGGAACATTCAATACAGCAGCGCTGGTGGATGGTGTGCAAGTCAAAGGGGAAGGAGAGATGCATATTAGTTTTATAAGCAGATCACTGACTTCCCTGAACAGACAGCTAGAGTTTGTTACCTACACAAACACACGGTTCCATCCCAACACAGCAGACATAGGTGAGACCCCAGAACATAGTCTTTCCCACTGTAAAAACAAACCTATAGAATCTACTCAATAAAATTGAGGTAACAATTTTTTAGGGTAGATTTCACACCATTGGTTGAGTAAAGACTTCAGTGAACTTCAGTTGTTCTTATTTAAGTATATTGAACACAAATTAAGTATACAAAATGTTCAGAAACTGTTATTTAAACTAATTTTAAGTAAGCAATTTTAGCAAAAATCACTTTTACAGTGTGGAT
>NW_015647095.1:1973372-1979409 GCF_001515625.1 Sinocyclocheilus rhinocerous
TTTTCTTTTTCTCCTTGTAGCTGGAAATCAGCTCACAGACAATTTGCGGGCTATATATATATTTTTTATAATCCCAGTCTCGCTCGAGAACTCCGGTCTGACGCACGCGGGTTCTCACGTTATTTCCTTATCACTTCTCGCGTGTGTTTTGTTGTGAAACGTAGTTTGCGGACCATACAGAGCTGTCGGCGATTCTTCCTATTGTGAAGTCATGCAGTGTGTAACCTCCTGTCGCCGATCCATCGTGCAATGTGAACACAGCAGCAACTGAATGCTATCCCAGATAGTCACGCAGTGTGAAAACAACAGCGATCCTACGAGTTTGAAAATCGTGCAGTGTGAACTCGGCATAAGCAACTCAAAACTGCACGCGAACTCAGACAAGATGAAAAAAGTGTCAGAGCTCATACCAAGAATAACCAAGACTGGAGTGACAGAACCCTGACAAATATAGTTCAGGGTGACTGACCACAGGGTGTTAAGCTGCAAAAAGGGCTGTTAAACTACAAAAAAGCACCAGAATATTGATCCATATGACTCTCACACTATAATCCAAGTCCTCCGATACAATTGATAACTTAAAGTGCCCCTATGATGCTATTTGAAAGGTTCATAATTTGGTTTTGGGAGTCCCCGACAACAGCTTTACATGCATGCAAGGTCAAAAAACACTTTCATTTTCCTATAATATGCATTTAAATTTACCTTGTCTCTCAATGAATCTCAAACAATTCATTCGAAGATTCATATTTCCAAACCCCTCCTTTACGTGAGGCTACTCTTTTCTGATTGGTCAGATGACCCAGTCTGTTGTGATTGGCCGAACAAAGACATGGAGTACTGATAAATCACTGCAGTTTGTAAACCAACGTATTGCTCCATCCTTTATCATGAGTACAAGTAATAAGAACGACAGACATTCTATATTAATCAACACATTTCTAGACAATAGCTGGCCAGAGCTGATTAGCAGAACTATAACTTGAGTTAGCCGGAGACCTACAGCTGCACTGAGTGCATCCAAATCACAACTCACAAAACATATTGTGCATGCTTGACAGAATATTAAAGCTACAATTATTAATCATACTTACAGGTTGTTATTCAGAGGAGCAAGCTGGTTCCAAAGAAACTGGGCACTGACCCATCTTTCAAGGACAACTGTTTTACGAATCTCGCGTTGAACTCCCGGAGATTGGAGAAACAATCGTCAGTGAAATGACAAACGTTTAGGATTATACTGTTGTGGTATCGTAGTAAAGATGAATTATAAGCACTCATTCTTTACAACCTCAACCTTTGGTTTTGAAAATAACCGAATTTACTTCCACAGCGCAGAGCACACCGTCTTGTCGACATGTTATCCACACAAACCAGCTACAGCATTCAGGTTTTCGTGGGATGTCCACACAGAACCTATAGTAGGCTGACATTTTGCAAATGTGGTAACATGTGACGTGTGAACTTCACGGAAATGGGATTCGAAATTTTAAACGACTCGTTTAAGTGATTCAGAGTCAACTCTTTCTTTTGAGAGACAAAAAACTTATTTATGATACACTTTCAGCTTTACAACTTTGCATTCACGTACAGCTGCGTTACACACTGCATGAAAGGTCATTTTCAGGTCATAGGCTTTTGTATGCAGGGCCGGCACTACCTTGGAGAAAGGTGTTGATGATTCTATGGCTATCAGGGGCCCCTGATGATTTCAGCCAAAGCCCCTTTCTCCCCCTTCCTGGATTGTGGTTTCAACCGGGGCCCCACATCCCCAGCTACGGCCCTGCTTGCATATCTTGTGAACAATCATCATAACATCATTGCTGCCATATGCGCCATAAGATGCATAATAATTGGCATGAATGAATATGAATGAAAATGAATAATGGCTTACATTTTACATCTGTTCTCACATAAAACTACCATATGGCTTCGATGAGCTGAAATATAGTACACCATTTGTTTGGACTACTTTGGTGGTGGTTTTATAGTGTTTTTTATTAATTTTGATAGCCTATGGCCACTATGAGCTGTTGAATGGAATAGAGCCATTTTGAGATTTGTAAATAATTATTCTTTGTTCCTTTATGTTCTTAATTATTTTTTTATGTTCCACAGAATGAAATACAGCATACAGGTTTGAAATAAGTAAAGTAGTGAGTGAGCTATCCCTTTAATAGGGATGTGATTCAAAGAAAGCTTCCTCACTGAGGGATTGACAGACAGAATATAATTTTTATCCAAGAACAAGAATTTTCTGCTTTAAAACAGCAAAGTCATACTGTTTTTAATACAATATCACTTGCAGGTAGATCTGATTGCTACAATGGGAACATTCAATACAGCAGCGCTGGTGGATGGTGTGCAAGTCAAAGGGGAAGGAGAGATGCATATTAGTTTTATAAGCAGATCACTGACTTCCCTGAACAGACAGCTAGAGTTTGTTACCTACACAAACACACGGTTCCATCCCAACACAGCAGACATAGGTGAGACCCCAGAACATAGTCTTTCCCACTGTAAAAACAAACCTATAGAATCTACTCAATAAAATTGAGGTAACAATTTTTTAGGGTAGATTTCACACCATTGGTTGAGTAAAGACTTCAGTGAACTTCAGTTGTTCTTATTTAAGTATATTGAACACAAATTAAGTATACAAAATGTTCAGAAACTGTTATTTAAACTAATTTTAAGTAAGCAATTTTAGCAAAAATCACTTTTACAGTGTGGATCTTTTCTTTAATGTGACAAAACTCAAAATCAGCAATTAGGTATAACGAAAGCAGAAGCTCGAGTTATGCAAACAACAGCAATGTATTATCTCAATGGGTTTGCCATCAGAAATGTGTTCTCTACCCCATCTACAATTACAACAAACTGCAGCACTGAGCAAACGGCTTCAGAATTACCTTTTGTGATGTACAGTAGCATTGTATAACAGTTTGTTCAAGTCAAATATCAATTGGCCAGCATATGTTCTCTGTCGTCTCATATAGCAGGATCTTGTGATGATGTTGTAATGACACAGAGATTATAGCCATCCACAGGGATTTATAGAGCAGAATAATTATATGATTAAACTATCCAAAGCACACAATGATTAAGGCAAGATCATCAGGACATAAAAAAATTGACTTTAAAATGCAGAAAAACTGTCAACTTTCTAGATAACTAGAAGGTATTCATTTAGATTTTGTGTGCTGTAATACATGCTTATCTCTATATTCAGCAGTCTATTTTGTGCCTTTTTTAAAATTATATAACACTGTTCCTTTGTCTATGGCAGTACAATTTAAAGCAGGTATATTCCAGGCCTCCTTTACTGTTAAGATCAGACATCCACCAATGCCTAAATTCTATAATCCTGGACCCAAAAATGGTAAAACAAATATAATAAATATTTAATTCATAATAAAATTTTATTTTACAGTACTCATTTTTTTTTATATCATCCTTCTTACAGAATACAATATAAGCACTCTTGTCACAATTGCCACAAAAACATTTCTACGCTATGATAAACTTCAGGATTTGATCAATAGCATTCGACAGTTCTACCCCACTATTACTATAGTGATAGCTGATGACACAGAAGAGCCTAAACCTGTAACTGGACCCTACATTGAACATTATATCATGCCCTTTGGCAAGGTATGGATGTTCTATGTATATATTCATTCATATAAACTCAGCAAAGGCTATTTGAGCTATTATGTTTTCTTTTCAGGACAAACAGATTTAAAGTGCTGTCTACTTCTCATTACAGGGCTGGTTTGCTGGCCGTAACCTGGCCGTCTCTCAGGTAGCAACCAAATATGTACTTTGGGTGGATGATGACTTCATTTTCACCTCAAGCACCAAACTGGAAAAAATGGTGGATATTTTGGAGAGAACAACTTTGGACCTGGTGAGAGTCTTTTCAATCATCTGTTAATACCAAGACAAATGTTGATGCATGAAAAAAAATGTCTGTTCCGACCAGTCATGTTTTTAAATGTAAAGTGATGAGGTATGTGACTAAGAAATAATGACAGACGGATTAGGATCTAGATGATTTGTGATTTTTGTGATTTAGAAACAGGATAAGTTAAGAATAATAAGAAACTGCTTTACAAAATGTCTCAAATATTGGATGAAACTGTGCTGTGCATCTGTGTCATGCAGCTGTGGTTTTGTCTTGCAGCAGGCAAAAAAGGAGTAAAATTCCTCTTAGAGAACACAGCCTTATTAATAACATTGATTATCATATTAGTGCACTCTTCAGTAAGTAAGTTTTTTATCGTCACTGTGCATGCACAATGAAACTCTGGTGAAGCAACCTCCAGATGCCTACGAATACACAAACACCCATATTACAATTCTATACACAAGTTTTATACACTAATGGCTATGCTACTATGCATGCATAATATACATTACACACAGTACACCATGTAACAGTACAATAAATAAAAACTACAGCGAGACAAACAAAGACAACAGATGTACATAAATGTAAAAATTATGTGCAGTGAAGTAGGAAGTGACAAGTGCTGAGGTAGGTAGTTGTCATATTGCACTGTGAATAATACACAATGAAATATTGCACGATAAAGAATTGCACAAGAGATAATATGGGAGAGGAGGTTGAGGTCTCAAGGTTCGTGTATTTCAGTCTTCTGAAATCCTCTCCTTTGTCTTTGTTGTGTTGAGGATCAGGTTGTTGTTTCGGCTCCAGCTCTCCAACTTCTTGACCTCTGCTCTGTAGACTGATTTGTTGTTGTTGTTATTCTACCTACAACGATGGTGTCGTCTGCAAACTTACTGATGCTATTCGTCTCATAAGAGGGTTTGCAGTTGTACATGTAGAGTGAGAAGAGAAGGGGGCTCAGCACAGAGCCCTGCGGTGCTCCTGTGTTCAGTATGATGGAGGGGGATTCATGAGCACAGTCTGCGGTCTACCGGTGAGGCAGTCGTGCACCCAGTTACACAGGTGTGTATTGAGGCCAATATGGTGTTGGTGGGGGTGGTATTGAAGGCGGAGCTATAATCAATAAATAGCATCTACACATACGTGTCCCACTGACCTATGTGTGTTAGGGCTGTGTGGTGAGCCGGTGACACAGCTTCCTCAGTTGACCTGTTTCCTCTATAAGCAAACTGGTGTTGATTCTCGGAGGGTGAAATGTTTCTCTTGATGTGTGACAAAACCAGTCGCTCAAAACATTTCATCAAAACCTTCTTGTTTTGGAACTTGGATGATTGTGGCTGACTTGAGGCACGTTGAAACAATGGCCTGCTCCAGGGAGGTGTTAAACAGGTCAGTGAATAATGCTGTCAGCTTGCCTGCACAGTGTTTTTTTCAGGACCCATCCTGGTACACCTTCTGGCCCAGTAGCCTTGCTCGGGGTTGATGTGGTTCAGAGCCCTCAGTTCAGAGACTAATCACAGCTTTATTCATCCATGGTTTGTGATTGGGCAGTGTGTGAATTTTCGTCTCTGTTGTGACATTGTCCTACAGAAGCTGATGCAGTCCAGCACAAATGAGGCATAGGTGTTTAGGTCTATGTGGTTATTGTGTGTGGCAACTATTAAACACATGCTAAGGTGCAACAAACACACGCTTACATTTGGAGACAACTTCCTAATATTTCATACAGCAAAAAAACCTAAAGCTGACATGGTTGAAGAAAAACATACCACAGAGTAGGGCTGCACGATAAATCGAAATGGAATCGAAATCGCGATTCGACAGAAGCTGCGATTGTCATGCGTATCTTTCAGTGAAGCACGGTTCTGTGATCAGCAGTAAATCTCCATCCAAATGCCAGAGGGTGCTCTCACGCTGAAACTCCCAAATACGCCTCGCAGAAAAAACCCAGGAAATGCCTATAGCGGTAGCTGGATAAACAGAAGATTCAACTGCTTTTATTGATTCAACGTGACTAATAAACACACGATTATGACAATATATGGTTTAACTGAGTTATTATTATTATAATTTTCATTCAAATAAAGAATATTTATAATGCAATGCCTTTATCACTGCTTAGAA
>NW_015647095.1:1979419-1985080 GCF_001515625.1 Sinocyclocheilus rhinocerous
TATTTTTTTTTGCGTAACTTGTCAGTGAGCTACGGCTCCGTGTAGTAAATGCTGCTCCATCTGAAAGCACGTGATGATGATTTACTGCTGATTACAGAACCGGCTTTACTAACAAAATGCGCATGACAATCGCATTCGATTAATCGTGCAGCCCTACCACAGAGCATACATTTCTCATTACACAAAGCTTTTTGTGTTGTTTGGTTGGTTGTGCCAAACAAATGAGATTCAAAGAAAACCTAAACAGAAAATTGTAAGATGCAAAGGAGAAAACAAAGGCATCATACAGCTGCGGGTTGGTTTACATGCCTGAACAAACACCACAACATTCTTGTTTTGTATGTATTTGTATGTGGGTCAAAGACGAGACGTCACCATTTTGGTGTCCGCATCAAATTACATTTACGAAAGTCATTTTAAATGCATTAAAAAAAACATCTTAAATGCAAGTAAATTGTCTACTTTCATATTTCAAATAACTTTTGTGACAATAAAATGTTATAAAAAAAATAAAATTATTAATTAAAATTAAATAATTACAATAAAATGTCAAAATATGGGGGAAATAATGTTCCAAAGTGTAAAATTGTCATTCAGCGTAATGGTCCTGACTTTGATTTTACCAATACATCTTTAAATTAACATATAAAATACCAAGTTAAAAAATATATTTGTTGTCTTGGCATTTTCAAGTAAGTATTGGTTGTGTTATATTAAAAGGACTGTCTTATTGTTTTTTTTAAGTATTTAAATGGACAGGGGACTTTTGTCCCGAAAATGCAGTTTAACTGAGATCATTCAGTGTAACTCAATTTTTCCTTTTTCAAGTAAGTATTGGTTGTGTTATATTAAAAGGACTGTCTTATTGTTTTTTTTAAGTATTTAAATGGACAGGGGACTTTTGTCCCGAAAATGCAGTTTAACTGAGATCATTCAGTGTAACCGGAATAAGAAGTTATTCTGAAATCATATAAAAAAACTGATAGTCTGTGATATTATTAAATGGCACCTGGAAGACCGTGTGGTGCTGCAGAAAAGTGAGTTTATTGCTCTTAAATACTTGATAATTTCACCTTTTCATGGTGTGGTAACATAGGTTACAAAAACACACGTCATTCAGTGAAATGGCAAAAAACACTTTTAATGTTAGATTTTTTTAAAAACAAGTAGATGTTGTGATTAATTGCGATTAACTTTACTGGTCAAGTTCACTGTTTGAAATAGGTGGCCATTTGGTTGCCTGTAATATAAGCTGAAGTAGAAGTTATGTCATTCAGGGTAATGGTTTTGTCATTTAATGTAATGCAAATTCTCTGTTACACCACAGTGTCAATCATTACACTGAATGACAGTATCACTGTATAAATAACAGTTTTTGCATCTTATTTATATTACAGATAAATGAGGAATGTTTAGCATTGACAAATATGTGTTAAACTTAATAAATATTAATATTTGAATGCATTTTGGTATTGGTTAATTTGATTATTGATTAATTATAGACACCCATGAACAGAGGGAGTCACTTGGCACTGTAAAAAGCCAAAAAAGTGTGGACCCAGTAGCTTGGGTGGCACTCTTAAAGCCCGTTCACACCAAGAACAATAACTATAAAATAACTACAACAGTAACTGTTAGCCTCCACATTGATGAACAATAGCACTGTTCATTCTAAACATGTGCTGCAGATTTGTTGTCTGCCACTTTAAATGCTCGAGCTCTTTAAAGTTGAATGAATTCTAATTGGCTGTCAATGATTTTATCATTCATCAGCTGGACAATATCCAACAATATAAAAGAGATTCCAACAATATCGTTTCTCTGTTCAGTTATCGTTAGTTGTGCTGTGGAATCTGCTATTCTTTTATACAGAATTTTTCCCCCCCCACTTTTATGATAGTTTTTTAATTTATTTTTTTAATCTTTATTCTTACCGTACTTGGTGTGAACGTGCGTTTAGCCAGGAAAAGAGAAGGGTATTGAGGATTGTAATTGTTGGAATAATAGCTTGCCAATAATTCTGGGCAGAGAGACCCCCTCACTACAGTATGTCAGTAGTTCAAGAGAGATCACTGAGGCCCACCCAAAATACTCATCCTGATAATGTCATTTATGTTTGCAAACAGAAAGTATTAATAAATGTGGCTGCAAGCAGGAATTTTTGAGGCTGAGCAAGTCAGAAACAAAGTGACAAGCTAAGCAAGCATGGCAAGGGAGCATCAGGAAAATGCTTATTATACTTCAACATCTGCAGTCATTTACTCAGGAATATTATTAAAACTAATTTAATGACACAGATTAATACTAGAAATATTTCAGTTATGGGAACAATGGCAATGTTATCTCTCTTTTTGGCAAATCGTCATTCAGAGTAACAAACCATGGTCATTCAGTGTAACACATATATTTATGTAAAAGTGAAACAATATGCTTATTCTGACCTGTACTTATTAAAATACAAATAAGAATATATATGATCATACTAAGTTTTAATATATTTTAAATGATTTTCACTTCCTTATGAAAACTTCTTGCTGGCAAATTGGAAAACATAGTGGTTTGAAGGACATTAGCAAAGTATAAAGATTTAAATTAAGTTAATTGCTATTTGAGGGCTGCACTGTGATGCTTAAATAGAGTCTTTTAATATGTCATCAAATGATTCAAAAAAAACTAAACTTAAAGCTGTATTGTACTTTTATTTTTTGATGCTTGAAACACCCTTTTCGTCTTTGACCCATTTATTTTTACGTAAAGTGTGGTTCTATCAAATGTAAATTTACTTATGTTTGCATAGACACAGAAACGTGCAGTATTAAAGCATGACACTTCTGGTAGTAAGGAATACTGATGAACTCGCTTAAGCAATAGTTTCCCAAGTGTAGTTGCAGGGTGTGACTTTTCACCATAAACAGTCAGTACCTCCCTTTAGATAAGCAATCTTGTGAGGGTGAGTTCACTTAATTACTTAATTTGTGAGTAATTAGTAGCTGTTTACTCATTCATGGATGTGTAGTCATTTGAGAAGTATTAATATTAAAGACTTCTCAGGGTTTTAACAAAACAGCGAGACCTTCTTGTATAGTTGCCTTTTTGTCAGTTCATACCTTAGAAATCCATGATCCCCTTCTATTTCATAAAAAGGCTTTATTGTTACCCAGTTCATGTCTAAGCTTCATTATTTTATATCAAATAAAGCATTTTGCTCTGATGCAAACAGCTACTACAGATATAGCTACAAAAGGGTCACCAAACACGACAAGGAGGGCAGCATTAAATGTTACCGAAATCCGTTACCCTTTCCTATTTCACAATCCGTTACACCCTTATTATTATAAAAAAAAAATGTTTACCACTTTCTGTGCATTTCACCTCTGCTCTGCCTTGTATACTAGTGTAGTTTTCACTAAACCTGGCTTCATATACAATGAATACTGGTGGCCCTCTATGACAAATTGCTTTATGTTCCTCATTTGGAAAAATGTGTCTGCTAAATAAACAAATGTAAATGTAAACATGCCCATGTATGACTACAGGTTGTCACAAAATGTCAACATTCATTAAATAAATTGTCTCTTTTGTCATGAGCCATAATAGTGCAAAGAGGTTCTACTGCAGTAAAAAGTGGCAACTTGCCACGTTTCCAGTTTATAAACAGAGGCAATAAATCAATGGTGCCTTATTACCGAATATCAAGTCCATATTTCCAGTTGCTTGTCCATTTTATACTAACACTGTGACAATGGAATGGTTCCACGTCTTCAAGTAAAACACGGTAGGCGCTGTTTCACTGATTGAACAAGCCAGTTGAAACAATAATTCAAGGACTCATGCACAAATAGGCTACCAGCTGTTTTGTTTCTGAATGAATCAGCGTTTTCGTATGAATGGTTTGAAAGAATGTTTTGACCAAAGACCAAAGCTGCATCTGAAATTGCATATTTCTCCTAAAATAATTTTTAAAAGAATTATTATTTGTGACCAGTGCTGGCAAAATGAGTCGGAATGCGCACTGGCTAATTTTGAGCTACAGACAAAAAAAGGGAAAATTTTGATTTTGGTCGGATTTCAGGTTTTCACAAAAAATTAGTTCATTAAGCCCTCGTCTAGCAATCCCAATGCTCTGAATAATAATTAAACTTCTAAAATTATCTTTATTTGTATGTTTTCTGAGAGGAGGAAGCCTTTTCTCCTCTCTCTTCTCACGCTGCCGCTGATTGATGAATCACTCAAATAAAGGTGCTTCCGCTAGCGCGCATCCTGATACATATAAGAATTACAGTATTTAAGTAGGTTATTCACGCAAACATAATCTGTGATGTCTTAAGTGAAAGTTTTGGGAACTGTTGGAGAAAAACATATGATGTTATTAGATGCGTGCAGTAGGCTACAGTAGGTCTTAATATATAGGCCGTCTGTCTCATAATCTAATCATGTATTTGATCACGTGTCCCTTAATAACCAATCACATTACAGCCTTGACATCATTGAATTTCAGTCAGAGTTGTGCGACACTCAATCGCCGTTTATGGATACTATAGGAATGAATGAGAAGTGCCGTAAGATGAATCCCACCTGTCGCAAAAAGTCAGTGACTTCTCTTATAAAACCAAGTTTTTCGTGGTAAACTCTAAAAATAGTTCAATCCAAAAGTATTGTTTAGTGTAAAACATGTTGAAGATTAGCAGATAGGCTGTCGATTCATTAAATGATAAGTCGTTTCCTCTAAAAAGCTGTTTATTCAGCGTAGTGAAGCCTCTCCTCCATTGACATCCATTTAAAAAAATGGCCTCTGGTCTCCTTTCCCATGTACTGCCAGACCGGAAGCGTTAGCTTTAGGCGTTACGCTTTTTCGGCTAATGGTTGCAGGCTTGCCTTCTAGTGGCTTTGGCCATACTGAGAGGATCGCGCTGCCTCTCCGCTATTGAGTTCAGGGCAGTATTTTGATTTTCTGTTGTGATTTGTGGAAAATGTCATCATTGGATGTCATTCATGCTGCATCGAGAATTGCAAAAGTAACTCCGATCATCGTTCTGAGAGAAAACCGGACAATGCAGTGTATTTTTTCACCTTTTCTATGTCTAAAACCCCCAAGGAAAGACCGATATAAAGTTAGATCGAAGTTTGACATTTGTCAGAGATTCAGCCTAGGAAATCTTCAATAGTTCTTTAACGATTTTGCACAAGGACAATAAACATAATGTGTTATAATTGTTTTCAAATGTAGAAGAGAACACACAATGTGTTTTATTTGTTTTAATCTGCCTTAAGGTATTGTAACTGATAGACCTTATAATGTAAAAGTGCAGGATAGGGACCGACTGCAAAGTGCAAAACCAAGAGCAAAAAGCACAATTATTCCATCTAAATGCTTCACTTGTGAAATGTATAAAAAATAAATCTCAGATCTAAGGGGTGTGTCTTATTACTGGCTCATAAAAGAACATTTAGATGTTGGTTTTATTCACAGAACTATAGCACAACAAAAGCTATTGAAATGGAACAATTGAGAAAAAGCTTGCAAAGCATTACAAAGATTGTGCAGTTTACCGCCCCCTAGAGGAAGATTGCACTTGTCTTGACCAAGTTTGACATTCTGAAGTTTAAAGGGGTCATATGATGCAGCTAAAAAGAACATTATTTTGTGTATTTGGTGTAATG
>NW_015647095.1:1985263-1987088 GCF_001515625.1 Sinocyclocheilus rhinocerous
GGAGCTGAACTCTGCAGGACTGCGGCTCTCTAGGACCGAACTTGCCTACCCCTGGTTTAGTGTAAAACATGTTGGAGATTAGCAGATAGGCTGTCGATTCATTAAATGATAAGTCGTTTCCTCTAAAAAGCTGTTTATTCAGCGTAGTGAAGCCTCTCCTCCATTGACATCCATTTAAAAAAATGGCCTCTGGTCTCCTTTCCCATGTACTGCCAGACCGGAAGCGTTAGCTTTAGCCGTTACGCTTTTTTGGCTAATGGTTGCAGGCTTGCCTTCTAGTGGCTTTGGCCATACTGAGAGGATCGCGCTGCCTCTCCGCTATTGAGTTCAGGGCAGTATTTTGATTTTCTGTTGTGATTTGTGGAAAATGTCATCATTGGATGTCATTCATGCTGCATCGAGAATTGCAAAAGTAACTCCGATCATCGTTCTGAGAGAAAACCGGACAATGCAGTGTATTTTTTCACCTTTTCTATGTCTAAAACCCCCAAGGAAAGACCGATATAAAGTTAGATCGAAGTTTGACATTTGTCAGAGATTCAGCCTAGGAAATCTTCAATAGTTCTTTAACGATTTTGCACAAGGACAATAAACATAATGTGTTATAATTGTTTTCAAATGTAGAAGAGAACACACAATGTGTTTTATTTGTTTTAATCTGCCTTAAGGTATTGTAACTGATAGACCTTATAATGTAAAAGTGCAGGATAGGGACCGACTGCAAAGTGCAAAACCAAGAGCAAAAAGCACAATTATTCCATCTAAATGCTTCACTTGTGAAATGTATAAAAAATAAATCTCAGATCTAAGGGGTGTGTCTTATTACTGGCTCATAAAAGAACATTTAGATGTTGGTTTTATTCACAGAACTATAGCACAACAAAAGCTATTGAAATGGAACAATTGAGAAAAAGCTTGCAAAGCATTACAAAGATTGTGCAGTTTACCGCCCCCTAGAGGAAGATTGCACTTGTCTTGACCAAGTTTGACATTCTGAAGTTTAAAGGGGTCATATGATGCAGCTAAAAAGAACATTATTTTGTGTATTTGGTGTAATGTCAATCCAAAAGTATTGTTTAGTGTAAAACATGTTGAAGATTAGCAGATAGGCTGTCGATTCATTAAATGATAAGTCGTTTCCTCTAAAAAGCTGTTTATTCAGCGTAGTGAAGCCTCTCCTCCATTGACATCCATTTAAAAAAATGGCCTCTGGTCTCCTTTCCCATGTACTGCCAGACCGGAAGCGTTAGCTTTAGCCGTTACGCTTTTTTGGCTAATGGTTGCAGGCTTGCCTTCTAGTGGCTTTGGCCATACTGAGAGGATCGCGCTGCCTCTCCGCTATTGAGTTCAGGGCAGTATTTTGATTTTCTGTTGTGATTTGTGGAAAATGTCATCATTGGATGTCATTCATGCTGCATCGAGAATTGCAAAAGTAACTCCGATCATCGTTCTGAGAGAAAACCGGACAATGCAGTGTATTTTTTCACCTTTTCTATGTCTAAAACCCCCAAGGAAAGACCGATATAAAGTTAGATCGAAGTTTGACATTTGTCAGAGATTCAGCCTAGGAAATCTTCAATAGTTCTTTAACGATTTTGCACAAGGACAATAAACATAATGTGTTATAATTGTTTTCAAATGTAGAAGAGAACACACTGCACTTGTCTTGACCAAGTTTGACATTCTGAAGTTTAAAGGGGTCATATGATGCAGCTAAAAAGAACATTATTTTGTGTATTTGGTGTAATGCAATGTGTTTATGCGGTTTAAGGTTCAAAAAACACATTTTCCACATACTGTACATTATTGTTTCTCCTCTATGCCC
>NW_015647095.1:1987244-1987338 GCF_001515625.1 Sinocyclocheilus rhinocerous
CATAATTACGGATTTTACGGATTAATATTGTCTTTTTACACGTTGCGTTGCGTATTGCGAAGCGTAAACATAAAACTATTTGTCCTATTTGTCT
>NW_015647095.1:1996141-2001628 GCF_001515625.1 Sinocyclocheilus rhinocerous
GTGATGTAGACATGTGGGGGCGTGTTTAAACGAGGTGTTGGAGGGCGTGGACGAGTCTTAACTTTTATAAAGAATATCTCTTTGGGTTTGAGACTTTAGTCTTTGCAGCTTTAGGGATCTTATCTATTCACGAACAGCTTGTAACACTCCAAAGAGAAAGGAAAACTTGAAATCGCATCATAATCGTCATTAAAACATTTCCAAGAAAGAAATGGATCGACTTCTGTCAGCTTGTTGAACAAACACTTTATTTGGATAATCTACCATATGATGGCTGAAGCAGCAGCGAGCGTACGGGCGACAATGTTTTCACGGTAATCAGATCAAAGTAAACAAAATTCTACGAAACTTAAGAGAAAAAAATCTAATTATCATGCTAGGTGATAAAATAGCTTCTCTTCCCTGCAAACGATCCAATGAAGAATGTGAATATTTAACTTAAAGGCAAAATCAAAACAAAGATAAGCAGGTATCCTATTAATTTCAGCATTTGTAGCAGAGGGTGATCGTGATGCCATGTCCCGGCGCTACAAGACAAAAACAATGAAGCCCATTACAAACGAGGCATTTGTTGCATCCAGTGGGGACATAATTATGGATTATAATGACTTATACTGTCTTGACATAGCTTCACATTCTCTATAAAAGAAAAGATCACTCGCTGCTCTTGATTGAACTGCTTTTGTAGTTTTAATAATCAATTTATTTGTAATGAACACACTGAAGTGATTTTTACATTTGATTATTTGTTTTTCTTGCTTGAATGCTTTTGTTTAGATGTAAACTGTTAGTCTCTTTCTTACATTTGTTCTGTTGTTGTTGTTGTTGTTTTGCATCTGTTCTTGTTTTAATAACAAAGATAAAATTAAAAATGGCTAAATTGTGATTATTAATATAGTAATAAATATTAAGATGCAATGATACTAGGGGTTTTTCTTGCTGGAATGCTTTTGTTTAGATGTAAACTGTTAGTCTCTTTCTTACATTTGTTCTGTTGTTGTTGTTGTTGTTTTGCATCTGTTCTTGTTTTAATAACAAAGATAAAATTAAAAATGGCTAAATTGTGATTATTAATATAGTAATAAATATTAAGATGCAATGATACTAGGGGATTTCGCTTTGGAACCTTCAGAAAACTTTAACTCGATTTTTCCCAGAACTGACTTTGCTTACTTTGTCGACTTCAAAGGGGTGTAGCTCAGTCATTTTTTGTCAGATTCCAACCAATCGTACATCATATTGAAGGTCTTTTAATGGCGAATGAAAATATTTTGAAATATTTAAAAATTTACTCATTGTGACTCATTTTGCCAGCACAGGTCACATTTAATGTTTGCAACACAGAAATCAAGCATAGCGTTAGTTCTGGCAGTTCACGTAAGTCAGGCTCGCATCAGCTGACTCTCAGCTGATCCCCATCTACCTATGGGAATACACCTATCTAAGCATTCATATATAAGGTCCCTCAGTTTTATCAGCAGTTTTCGCATTGCTCAATAGCTAATTAAATAGCAAATTCGGCAGGCAAAACACCATCATTATAAGGAATCGGAAATTTAATGGTCCCACCTCCGATTCATTCAAGTTCGTTAACTTGAACACGTGAATTCACCACATTGATCATAAGCTGCCTGATTCGGAGTTAGCATTACTTCACGCATCTCTACATTATTGTCATGGACTCTACGAGTTATGTGACTGCCTCAAGAACAAGTTCAGATGGGAACTTCATCCCCAAGAAGGATATCAAGAGATCAAGCATCCACTTCACTCGCCCAAACAAATAACGCATATGTGTCGCTAGACGGGTCTGAAAACTCGCTAAAAATAGCGACAAAGTCGCTAAAAGTTGGCAACACTGCTCGCATTCAGGGTGAGACTCGGGCAATTGGCACTTTTCTCGCGCTCTCACGCCACGCCACACATCCATTTTCTCACGCAGTCAAGAGCACCCTCAGTTAAAACTGTAATAGTATATTGGCAAAACAGATTTAAAGGCTCCTGTACGCATTTGTTTTTGGCGCTCTGGAAAGCGTCAAAAGATTATATTTTCAACGTGTTTTCGTAGCGCTGAGCAATGTAGCCAATCACAGACATATCTGTTGATTTCTTGAACACCTGTATTTGGCCTTTCACTCACCTCTAAAGGAGGGATTTTTTTTCCTGCACGATCGCAAATCGTCTCACTGTAACACGATGTAAATAAGAGGTTCATTGATTATAAAGGACATAAAGCATTGATTATAAAGCAAGGGCTGTTTGTGCACTTTCTAGAATTTTAATAAAAGTTTTGTTTTTCGTGCTGCTAATGGTCATATAAATGCATAAATGCGGGATTCATTTTCGAATGGCAGAAAAATATAATGTCTCAGAATAGATGTTCAAGCAATGCAGACTAATAGATTAATAGAAAAATATTTGAATTTTCGTGTAAAAATATAATTTAAATGCGGTTGCATTATTTATAAAAGTATGACTAGTAGCTAAATCTTGCAATTCTTTCACTGTGCCTTGCTATTATTTTGCAGCACTGCAAGAGTTATTTTACAGTAGTCTACATCATTTTTATGATAACACAGTATAATGACCTTAACTATTAGGCATGTCCAGATCGGTTATGCCTCACACGTCCTGAAAAGTGAAGCTGCGGGCTCTTTGATCGCCCCCTGGTGGCTGGCTGCAGTACAAGGTCATAAACCCCGCCCTCTCCATGTAAACGAATGGGACAAGTGTCAATCTTTTTTTTACAGTCTATGGTCCAGATATATTGTTGGCAGCCCTGTCTAAGTGTAATTGTACGAAGTTGGCAGCCCTGTCTAAGTGTAATTGTACGAAGTTTAATAAATATTCAGATTAAATGTAAAATTGCTTATATGTTAGAAATTTAATAAAAATGTAATGTAATATAAATGTTTAAAATCGATTAAAAAGCATGTACATGTGTTGACAAACTGCTTCCTGGGTTTGTGTTTGCACTGTGAGGTGGGGGGAGCTGTGAGAGAAGTGACAGGATACACTGCCACCTATCGACACATCATCTCCACAGACGCAGGTGATGAAGAGGGGGATTGCTTACACATAAGGACGGGATTCCACCACGTTATCGAGGGATTTCCCAATTGTGTGGTTGCAGACGCCGTCATTAATTTCTTCATGGCTTGCACAGAAAAGATACGACAGGTGGGCTTTGACCCCCGTCTGGCTCGGGTTGGCCATTTAGGTAAGAGGCCTAATCCAAAATAGATTATGCATTTGACAGGTGTGTGCGTTACTGTGATGTTTTTGGTTCTTCTTTAGCATTTTTTATTGATGGGCTCGGCTCCCTCCATGTGGGCTCCTGTGATGATATTATTATCAGTCATGCATCGAAGATCAAGGCGATGTTGCCATGGGGACAGTCTGAGAATGACAAGGCCTATTCCAAATTCCGTTATGCTGCCACTCAGGAGACCTCTATGAATGAATATGATCTTTATTATCTCAAGAATCATTTTAAATGTGTCACCAGTGACTAAATGTGGAATGTTAAAATGTATGTTCTGCAAAGCACTTTCATGGCAGACACTCTCAAAGGAGCCTTTATAAAACAAGGCCAGAAAGGACATGATTTGGGACATTAATTGTGTCATTTAATCTCAAAACAGTTTGAAGGTCCAATAAATTTTGTGTCTCTGGAAAACAGTGTTATGTGACATTGTTGAATACCAAAGGTTTTTGTGCATATGTATTAATGATGGATTCGTGGACACTGATGTTTTTTTTATAAATAGTGGAGTAAAAAATATTTTTTATTTTGAAGAGAGATATTAAAGAAAATAATTAGACTATTGGGGTATCTTTATTTTTAAATAATTTTACATTTTGTAGCCTACTATGCCAACTAAAATAACAAATGTTTCTATTTATTACCATTTATTAACAGATTGGCTGATGCATCATCATTATGAACATTATGTACATCTTACCCTATTAGATAAAAAATACATTTGGCCGCTGTATCTTAAATATATTTTGCTGACTATTTATTAAATGTGGCAATTTCCTTTTCAAGCCACAAGATGGCGGCAGCTCATCAGAGCGTCCATTAAGTTGACAGGAAATTTTTACAGCTGGCACGTGTGGGGTTTTTCTATCCCTTATTGATATTTCTCAACGAAGGTTTATTTTTATAAGTAATTCATTTATAGAATCATATCCTAAATTCCACCAGTAAGGGCCAGAAAAAACTGTTTGCCCTTGAGACAGCTTTCCCCAGTCTCTCTTGTTTTATTTGTTTAGATTTTTTCTGTTGAACCACAATATGATTATGCTGTAATTCATAAATGTGATGAGTATTTTTTTCCCCAGTATATTTAACTGATCAATAAAGTCACAATAACAATATCCCTTACATTTTAAAGCATTGGTTTTGCCTCCCTATATGAAACGTCTTCATAGAGCAAATAAAAACCAATGTCAGGTCACATCATCATTTGAAAACAATTACTATTCTAAGCTTTTTGTATAACATCAACATCCAGTGTGGCTGAGAGTTGCCAGCAGTGGCAGCTGGGCAGTCCTGTGCACCAGTAATGTGGGCTGATGTCCATTCAGCCAATTAGTATAGTATTTCTTGAGCTTTAAAGAAAAAACTGGTGTGCTCCTGAGACTGGTCTTTGAAATACCAGAGGAAAAATGCAGACATCGAACATTAAACAGAAAAATGATTTGAGAATTTTTGAGTCTGTGTTTGAACAGTATTTTTTATCAAGTCAAGGTACTAACAGGTTATAATAAGATAGTCAGTAGTATTTTACTTGCAGACTTAGAAACTCTTAACTCTACAAATTAAAAGAGTTTATACAATCACCAAACTTTGATCCAAAAATGGTTAAATAGAGGCAAGCAGGATAATGCAGGATACAGTAAAATGACATTTTATTTTATAATTTGCGCTTTAAATGATACTGAAAAGAAAAATGAATTGTCCAGTGAAAGAGAAAATGTTTATTTCAAATTAAATCAAAGACATTTATTTCTTGGTTTGGTCTCTTGGTAATCTTTTACCATGTAATGATTACCAGAAATATGAATATTGCATAAATAATATATAGCTTATGGAAGGACATTTTAGTAACATGTACAGCATTTATGTATAAAAGTAATGGCAACAATATAAGATCAGAACATCCATTTTCATTAGGGATGCACCGATACCACTTTTTCCAGTACTCGCCCGATACTGATACTTTTATTTTTGGTACTTGCCGATACCGATATTTTTATTGCATTTTTGTTACTTTCACTGTTCTTTTTATTTTATTTTATTTTGCTCTATGGTACATCATCTTTCATTTAATAGCATTGGAGCTGCTCCATTGCAGCGGCTTAGCACTGTAATCACGCGCTTTGCTGTAATAATGCAGGGAACCACTCGTTATAAATCTCCTGTGTAGTATTTGGCCATAAATAGAAGTCGACTTTTTTCCGGTTTTTATTTTTGTTATG
>NW_015647095.1:2002342-2010934 GCF_001515625.1 Sinocyclocheilus rhinocerous
GTTAATACTGAATGTTTAACATTATATTCATTTCATACATATACTTCGTAGACATCCTTAATCTCTAATAACTCCATTCTGCTGTCTGTTGTCAGTGTTTATTTGTCTGAATATGGCACTTATCACATGCTGTGTGGTATCGGCGTTTGGTATCAGGGCATTTTAACGAGTACAGTACGAGTACAGGAGCTCAGTATCGGTATCGGTGCATCCCTAATTTTCATTAAAAAAAAAACATTCAGCCACTTTTGATAAATTGAAAATATTCAGACATAATCAATAAAATAACCATATTTTATATTTTTTGCCTACACATGGGGCTTGCAGGGCTAGAAATACCGTTAACACTGCTGTTAATCATGGTTGGCAATGTTAAGGCCGGTTCACACCGACAAGAATGTTCGGCACAAATATTCGGTCCGATTTCGGACCAAAGCACAAAACACAGAGAGGCTGAATAAAAATGCGGTTTCACTCTCTGACAGTAGATGGCATTTATAAAAGCTGAAAAACACCAGCTGTTCCAGTACACAAAGAGCTGCGTTTTTGGTTTCTGTCATGGCAAAGGAAATGAGTCAAACAATATATACATGTTTTCAAACAGCCATTCAGATTTTTGTGTTTACTATGGTGTTTGTTAACCAAATACAAGAGTACAGAGACAAGCGAGCCAAGCTGCTAACTGACAATCAGCAAAATAATCTGCGAGTGCCACCAACTCTAGTTTTATGTAACAACAGCGGCTCTGGGCAACTGACATAAAGCATGAATCCTATTGATTGACCAGGTTTTTTTTTTTACCAGTGCAATGGAAAAGAGATTAGAACACCTCTCCATAAAAAAATCCATTGCATTGATAACATGAACATTTTTGTGCTGGTCACACATTACTGGTCGTTCATTCAAATTAAAATGTTTATGGCAATGAATTTTCGCACAGAATATTTGTGTTGGTATGAACAGGTTTTTAGCATGTAATGAACACAACAGCCACTACAGCTGTAATCTGTTAAAACAACCACTGATAGCCCCGACAAACTCATCACAGCATGTTGAGTCGAAATAAATGCTGGAATGACTAAGTAATTTCTCTGACACACTTGAAGTCACCAACTGGTTCTTTAGGTCCTGTTTTGAGTCTCAGTCTTGCATTACTTTGTGTCAGATAGATCAC
The DNA here is from genome assembly GCF_001515625.1 of Sinocyclocheilus rhinocerous. Classification (NCBI taxonomy): domain Eukaryota; kingdom Metazoa; phylum Chordata; class Actinopteri; order Cypriniformes; family Cyprinidae; genus Sinocyclocheilus; species Sinocyclocheilus rhinocerous. The sequence goes on from NW_015647095.1 coordinate 2,003,517, forward strand.
ACCCATACCGTTGTGCTGTTCTCAGGAGGTTTCTCCTGTCAAACAAAATGATGAAATTTTAAATGGAAATGAAATTGTGCCATAACACTACAGTTTAGCACATAAAATATGCTGTTTTGTCGAGATATGAAATCACATTTATGAAGGTTTTGCATCATACCCGCTGCTGTTGTATGTAGACCACTGCATCATGAATTGTAACAAAAATATGCTGAGGATTCATGTAGTTCATCAGCCCGCTGGATGTGAGAATCTTCAGTACACTCTCTACAGGAGAAAGAAAATATTACCCTCAGGGAATTGTTTGAAAGGTTTGTTTAAGTATACAGTATTTGTGAAAACTCACCATTGCAGTTAGCCAGGTATATCCGTACTCCTATCTTCTGGCAATCCATGCACATCTGTGGCAGGATATAAGTACCGTAAACATAAGACATTTTTCATGACAATGTTGATGGGTGTCTAAACAAAACCTATACAGTCCGGCTCACCTGTATGAATAACCGAGCTCCAGCAACATCCACGAAAATGACACTGCTGCAGTCTATTAACACAGCCTCGACTTCACCCTCAGCCATCTCTGCAGTAAACAATTAAAGAAAAGAAATGGAGGTGTGAAACAACTGAAATAAAAGACTCTTTAATGTGATTTTTGGTATTACTTGTACAAGTGGGAATGCACCTGATCTGAACAAGTCATTCTTTGAAGAAAATGAACTGTCTGTAACTCCTTGTTCCTTGAAAAACAATACAGTTATCCACTCAGATGTTTTCTTTAAATAGGTTATTTTGTTGTTGTTAGAAGAAAATCTCCAAAATATCAAGGCAAAGACATATCAATTCAATAATACAGGCCTGAATACAAGTAAAGCATTTCAGAGGTTATGAAAGCAAAAAGCCACTAGATTTTAAAACCACTTAAATGCAAGTAAAATAAAACCACAGCAACAGCTGACATTAAACGTATTATTATCTTAATAAACAATTCTTCCACCAAGTAATATAGTTCAATAATCTAATTATATAATTACATGCAACATGGCTCATTAAAGGGATAGTTCACCCAAAAATTAAAATTCTGTCATCATTTACTCACCCTTTAATCTTTAATCTTAACTATATTTTAATGAAATCTGAGACGTTTCTGTCCCTCCATTGAAAGTTTAGACTTCCAAGATCCAAAAAGTTCATAAAGGCATCATAAAATGAATCTATATGAATTGAGCAGTTTTATCCAGGTCATGTGAAGGAATATGCTCACTTTATATGATGAACAGATTTAATTTAGGCCTTTTTTATCTAAACAATGATAAAAACACATCCATAGGGCACATGACATATGGCGAAGTGCAAGCTCAAAAGCCTAAATTAATTATTTTGGGATCTTCTTTGGGAAGTTTTGGTTATCTGGACTTTCAATGGACAGACAGAAAATATAATATCTTATTTTTTGTTAAAAAAATTAACCACATTCTTATGGTTTTGGAACATCATGAGGTTGAGTAAATGATGACAGATTTTTAATTTTTGGGTGAACTATGCCTTCAACACAGAATGTGCAGCTGTGCATTTACAACAGCTCTGAATGTGGCTTATGAACATTCAGATGTAATGTAAAACATAAAATGCCTAACCCTAATCCATTTTTTGGGGTAAGTAAGCTAAAATAAACTCCTAAATTTGAGGAGCATATTACAGATAAACTGATGGATTGATCATCTTACTACAGAGCTAATGGCCTCTCTCTCTCTCTTCTCAATGGCCTTCAGGGCTTTCTCTCGGCTGCGTATCCTCTCAGGGGTGAGGCCCAGAAGCTGAGTCATATCAGCCTTAAAAAAGCTACGGTTCCCATAGTAGATGGGCCCATTGTAGGTCAGGATCTTCACACCAGGGATTTCATAGCACTACAGTACAGAGAGATGAAGAGGGTATAACCGCGTCGGCAGTTACGCAACACAGATGTGATTAAATGCAGCAATGGTTAATCGATTTAACTTCCAAAAGCACAAGGCCCAGTTCTAATCATAGTAAATTACATTACGTGTGGTAATAAGAAAAGAAACTTAATATGATGCCTGTTGACTCACTTTATTATGGTTGTCGATGGATCTGTAAATCTCCGTGTTGGCAGCTCTTCCTAACACAGAGCAGTTGGCCCTGAAAACAGAAAGTTTACTATGAGTTCAGGGACATCTTTTTGTCTCAACTTTATCTCCCCTTTCCTTAAATGTGAATTTCATATCCGCCAGGAGAGGAAGGTTGTTTTGGAACACAGGGTCTGTAAGGGATACTGGTTCGCTGTTTTTATACAGCCCCTGAGCTTTGGAACGCATAATTAAAGGATGTAGTAAACATGATTATTAAAGCAGATAAATACACAAATCTAATTAGATAGTTTCAATCTCAATTATATTATGTACTCAATACCTCGTTCCACTGGGGCTGCTCTAGTTGGATTGATAATATCATTATCTCTATACAGCCAGAATGATACACACACTCTAATTCAGTGGTTCCCAATCTTTCTCCCAGAGGATCCCTTTTTTACATGTTATATGTTTCAAAACCCTTATGAAATCTAAGCGTACGTTTAATTAGATTTATACAGAAGTACCCTAAATCCATGGACAGTTTGGTTATTATTAAAATATTAAATTACACAACAATTCATGTTTAATGTGAAACCTGTGCATGCATTTCTTCAGCAAATACATTCAGGAGTAACTTTATTGCTTGCTATACAAAAATCATTTCGCGCTTCTAATATGTTACATGCTGTTGTTTTGATCATAAATAGTTTGGAAAAACATGCTTAGATTTTTTTAACAGGTATAGAGCTAAATTCATTCTACCTTTAGCCATATGGTTTTAATCTATTTTTATTCATATATTTTTTCATAATCTATTATACTTTCTTTTCTAACAGAATATTTTTTCACTCATTTGTGTGTTTATAGCACAGATTAGAGTGAAATCATAATCATTTCCTCCTAGTGCAGGTTATGACCCTGAAGTTAGTAAACCTTGCTCTAATTTATACTAAATATCTCATGAAGTGAGTATATGAAAGCTCAAGTAGTCATAATAGAAAGTGTCAGTATTTTTACCTCTGTGTACGACATATAACTGTCATCATTGAGAAGACCACTCCAATGGCCAGGCCCAGGTCTACATTTAGCACAACTACTGACAGCCAGGTCACAAGCCACACCATCTGTTCAAACATACGTAACAAGAATTGAAATTAATCAGCTGGACTCAATGTCATTCAGAAATTAAACATATTTAGCGCTCATCTGGGAACGAGTGGTGGTAAAACCGTACAAAATCAATTTTGCTAATTCGCCAAAGGTCTGGGAGATCCTGAAACAGCAGGAACATCTGTCTCAGGCTGGTCACATTTATGCATGCAAGCACTGCCTGGATGAAGAGAAAGGAGAGAGACAGTAATGCTAAAGGTTATATTGATAATTCCTTAAAAAGAGTATGAAATCCAAAATTACCTTTTTTTTTGTTACCAAATGTCTATGACCTATAAGTCAATATTTACATTGATTTTGGTGCATTTATCAGACGCTTTTATCCAAAGCGACTTTCAAAATAATACTCAATACTGTTTCATTCTGAAATATGTCACATTAGAAGATAAATTCATTGCAAATGTGTCTTACCTTGGGTAGAAAGTAAAACAGAGGTCCTATTAGCAGAAGTACAATAAGAACAACCAGACTTGTGAACAGTCCTGCGAGCTGTTGAAGTACAGACAAAGGATATTATTGTATTTAACTCCTACTATGTTTGACAATCTTGTACAGAAAAATAGTCAACTTACACTTCTAGCAGTAAACATACTGCAGTAAACATTCATTATATTATCTCAGCGAGACCTTTACTGCATAACATTGCTTTGTTTTCTAACATGGAATAAGAACAACTCAAACAAACCAGTACCTGTGTGTGACCTCCGGCACTCTCCAGTATGTTTGTGGTGGCCAGTGTAGCTGAATTGGGGAAACATGTGAAGAGAGATGACACAGTGTTGGAGATCCCATGTGCTAGAAGCTCCTACAACAAAAATGAAAGAACATTGTTTTTTGATGATGATTACAAATCTATGCTCAACCAGTCAAACTTTTCAGATTATTAATATAGTATCTACCTGATTTGGATCAATGGAGTATCCATGCTTATCAGCATAAATCATGGCTAGAGATACAGACACAGCGTAAGCAACAAGGGTGATAGCAACTGTGTCACCGGCAATTTCTGGAACTGTCTCCAATGCAGGCAGCCGTGGCTCGGGGAAGCTGAAAAGTAGTAAATATTTAGCTTTAAATTATAGTTAAACTGCAGGATGTACAGTGGTGGCCAAAATTATTAGAACACTAGTATCTTCAGTCCCTCAAACTTTTAACAGTACTGTAGCTTTGCAGGTAGGTCTCTCTATCTATATATTATTTCAAATATATATATTTAAAAATAATAATAATATATTACCCTGCTGGAATATGTCCTACTATCTGTATGTCATATTTGGAATCCAGGGAAAAGGCATATGTAATTCCTGTTGCAATTATTACCTGCAAGAGCCACAAGAGAATGGAAGATTATTTTTCACAGTGCAGACAACACTAGAAATAGGGTTGATGATGAAACTCTCATTATACTGGACTAGTTGTCTGGTGAATGACAAATATTTGTACAAAAGTTCATTTGCTTATTTATGTCAGTAATTCACAGAGATGTTCTAAATCTTCTAAATATCTGTTGAGGAGTGCAAACTCACAGTGATGATCTCCACGGGGATGGGAGTGCGCAGACGCTCCCGAAAGCGTGAGTTGACCTCTTTAACTGGCACCAGAACAGCCAGGCAAAGCAGTGAGATCACCAGCTCAGCCAAATTAGTGTGGGGCACATTCTCCATCACTGATGCCAGAGTCTGTGGGTTTAAAAGGAGCTACTGACTCATTTGTGCCCAGTAATAGTGAGAGATACTACAGTGATATTTATAGTAGTTTTAACTAATTATTACACTAGTAACCAGAACAGAAAAAACAGTCTGTGTTCCACCATTAAAAAGAGAAGAATTTAAATGGAATAAGAATTTAAATGGAATAAGAACAACTCAAACAAATTTAAAAACCTTAAAAAGAGAGAAGGCACCAGCATATCGAGGTAGCCGTAATCCCAACATGCTTTGCAGCTGTGAGACAGTCACATGGAAGGCGGCTGCACTTGTAAACGCCTTAACAATTGGTTCTGAGAGGTATGTGGAAAGGAAACCCAACTGGAGCCCACACATGCAGAGCTGGGACAATAAAAACAAGCAACATGCTATCATAATTCTGTAGTCCGAGTCTAACATTTCATCAGACAACAAACTGGTTAACTAAAACACATGGATGCGATGTGTTTAAATACAGCAACATTTTCTTACCATCATTATGCCTGAGAGAAATGCTACAGCTGATGCCACCCCAATCCTCTGGGCCTCAAACTCTGCGGCTTCTGGGCTACTGGAGTTCAGAGTGAGTGGGATGGGAACTAGTTGCTCCACCACTGAACCAGTCATCAAACTCAACACAGCAAAGGTACCTACAAAAGCCAAACTCTTGAAATGATATTTCATTTTCTTGGTTAAACATGACGGACACTGGCTAAACATGGTTGCAGATTAATAACATTGTAAATATTCGAGCACTCTTGGGAATACTGGTATCCAAAATGTGATGAACAAATCTGTGGAAACTTTGTGGAACCACAGTTTTTCCACAGTGCTAAACTCTGGTAAATGAAAGTCTTTTACCTGTAGAAACGTGGTGGCCAGTGCCGAAGAGCATATAGAGAACTACAGGGAAGAAGGAAGTGTAAAGGCCATAGACTGGAGCCACTGATGTCAACAAAGCAAAGGCCATTCCTAGCAAACAAACAGTATGTTTTATCATTTATGGTGTCTTGAATATGGGTCAAATACATGATGCATATTTCATCTACTAAATTAAAACTACATTCAAATTTAAATTCAAAGACTTATTTTTTTTCTTTCACTAAAACGAATTCCTCGAACAAAGCTGGCAATAAAGCTCATTCGAATTCTGATTAAATATGCAGTTTCTATTATGAATATGTTATCAATATCGGAATTATTATTGTTGTTTTGTTATTATTAGTATTTTTATTAGTAGCAGTATTTTAATCGGTCAACAATCTTAAACTGATCCCCACACGTATAACGAACACATAGGACGCCATATTGCTGTCATGTGACAAGGAAAGTTAAATAAATAAAAAAATCACGTATATGTTTATCCGATTTATTAAATGTTTTGTTCAGGGCGAATCTACTCCTAAGAAAACGTCGATATTTGTTCTAAAAAATCTCTATATATTTCATATTAGTATATTATATTTCAAATATATATATTTTTGACAATAGAAAACACCTTTTTAAAGTAATTATTAACTTATACTCACGTGTATTCAAGTCGCAGATAAATTGTTTAACTCCTCTAACGTGATGGTTAAGACTTTATTTAGACTATTTATTTATTAATTAATTTGAAAATGTTACGAACGTTTTTCACACAGTGTGAAAATGTTCATAACATTTTCTAACTAAAAATTGTATTATTAAAAACATGACATATTATAATAAAATATAAAAAAAATGTGTATATAATTTACTTGATGTATAATTGTATAGGCTAACGAATTTTTGTATAGGCTACTTTTTGAGTTTATATCAAAGTAGCCAGCCATAGGCCTACAGTGTTTAAAAAATTTCGATTCAATACGTTTCTCTCATCAAAGTCGTTGTATCGTTCCAAAACTATGTTCACGTGAATGATCCTAACCTGGTTTTATTTAATAACTTTTTTTCATATTCTCGAACCATTTCTTTCTCTTTACCAGCCTATTTCATAGCGTAAATTAAATTTGTTTTTTTACCTTGGGGAATGTGTACTATTCCAACGGTCAGTCCCGCTATGATATCTCCTAAAAGCCATTTCTTGAGCTTGTATTTTGGCAGCCAGCTGCACACGGGCAGTCTCTTCTTGAGCAGGTGAAGGCAGTCCACCTGAGAGCAGCTGCATCTCTGCGCCAGTCTGTCGCGGAGCCGCTCTCTCCCTCTAGACTGGTCTTCCGTACCATACGTCTGTCTGAAGCGATCCTCAGTGTATATATTTCTATATACGGCCACTGATGCGCTCATCTTGAACTAAAGTGTTCTTCGGAGAGCAAGGTAAATAATCTTCAGAGTTAAACTGCTCCAAACAAGTGCCCAACCCCTAATTTATAGCAGGAGTCGCTGGAATTTGACATCAGGAACAATTGTATTTTCCTGTCAAGTACTGGAGCCAATTGAACACCAGTCTTTTTTTTTTTTTTTTTTTTTTTTTTAAATAGCAAAACTGCAA
>NW_015647095.1:2011143-2015678 GCF_001515625.1 Sinocyclocheilus rhinocerous
TTTTTTTTTTTTTTTTTTTTAGATAGTCAAACTGCAAAAAACATCCTACTTTTAGGATACAGACTCCATGTATTCTTGAAAAACCTCAATGTTACGTCTTCCAGGTCCTACTGCTAAAGGCTTTTTACAAAACAAACAATGACATGAACACTCTCATCTTTAACACATAGACCTGCACTCAGTCCCTCCTCCTAATCATGGCTGTAACTCTTCAAACAGACTCTGTCTTCATGTCTATGACATGAGGAGTCATGGTGTATAGAAAGTGTACAATGTATTGCTCTGTGCGACATCTGCATGACGATCAAAGTGCTATTGTTTACAGGGTGAAGGTGAAACCTCAAACCGCAACTATTACTGATTATTAGAGGTGGTCATTTCCGAAAGGGGGTCGGTTTCTCCCTGACTTTAGTGTCTTCTTTGGCTTTGAGGAACCGAAGCTGCCTTGTGAAGCGTAATCATATATGTTTTCTTTGCCTCGCTGATCAAAACGCAATATGACTCTGGTAAGCGTGCACTGTCCTTTTATTTCATTAAAGGAATAGTTTACCCAAAAATGAAAATTTGCTGAAGAAATGCTCAGTTTGGTTCTTCATCGGAACAGATTTGAAGAAATTTAGTATTATGCACTTGCTCACCAATCCTCTGCAGTGAATGGGTGCCGTCAGAATGAGAGTTAAAAACATGACAGTAATCCACACGGCTCCAGTCGATAAATTAATTAAATTAATTAATTTAGTTCTGAATTGAAAAGCTTGAAAAATTGTTTCCGGCTAAAATACGAGTCTTCTAACCATAATATTGCTTTCTCCAGTGAAATAGTTTTCTCGTCTGAATCAGGAGAGAAATATGCACAGATCAAGCACTATTTACAAGCGAAAACATTCCAGAATTCTAAACAAATATGTTGGTGGATGTTGATGTGAGAAGACAAAAGGGGACTTTTTTTACTGGAGGAAGCGTTATTATGGATTATGGACTCGTATTTTGGCCAGAAATAGTCATATTCAAGTCGCAATGAGTCGTATGAATTACTTGTGGATTATTGTGGTGCATTTATCAGCTGTTTGAACTCTCATTCTGATGGCATCCATTCACCGCGGATGATCCATTTCTTCAAATCTGTTCTGACGAATAAACAAACTCATCTAAATAGGTAAACATTTTAAACAAATTTTCATGTCTCGGTGAAGTATTCCTACTTTTAAGACTACTTAGTAGTTAACGGGAAGCCCAGAGTGTCAATTTGGAATAAACCAGTTGAATATACTTTATTGCCATTGTCAAGTATTTTCTATTGTCTGAAGAGTAACTTACGTTGTTAAACTGCAATGAAAAATGGGTGAGCCTCTGAGTTTTAGTGTGAACGTGGTGGAGATCACTCCAGCTCTGGCTCAGCCAACAAAACCATTGCCGTTTGTACCTCGAGACAATGTCACGGGTGCCTGAGGTTGCAATCTCACAAAATGTCCAACCCATAAAACAAAGACCGATACAATATAAATGGAACAGTTGTTTTGGTAATAGCCCAGTATTAGGACGCATGAATGATCCTCTTCCTGCATGCTGTTTGTTGGTTCGTGCAGAATGCCACGCACCTGCGTTGGCTCAGACTGGACTGGCTACTGTCACACTGCAAACTGTTGGTAGAGGTGGTACTGCTAGTTTTTATTTGTCTCAATCAGGGTTATTATGTTAACTAAAACTAAAACCACCAAAAATACATTTTACTTGGAAAAAAAATATGTTAACTGAAATAAAATAAAATATAACAAAACTTAAAGATAAAATAAACATGAACTATAATAAAATATATAATCCAGACATTTTCATTCGTTTAAACTGAAGTACTAACTTAACTAAACCTATACATGCATATTTTGAAAATAATAATAAAAATGTCAAAAACAAACAAAACAATACTTAAACTTAAACTTTAAATAAAAACAAAATATACAAATAAAATTTAATTTAAAATATTAACAAAAATTATTAAAACAATAATACTAAAAGTACACTGCTTCTGACTGACAGAGATATTGACAAAGCAATATGAACAAGAGAAGTCATTTTGAATTTAAATTGATCAAATATAGAATAATTTATTATAAAAATCATGCATTTTGATGTAACAGAAAAGTCAGTCCAACACTTCAAATGAATGCTTTCTCTGATTGAGGGAAGCATGGCTAAAGTGCATGAACTTTATGACTAATTATCGCATACATTCTTTAACAGATTGTTCCCAAATTACACAAACATTTTATATCAGCATTAGACATTAATTTCGTAAGCTCTTTTTGTCACTGTGGCTGTATTGCTAAAGACAAAGCAAAAGCCAACCAGAGGGGATGTCTTCACCATTGGGTATAGTCCAAAATGTGAAGTGTATCCATTTTGGGTGTATTTTTAATTATAAGTGAAAAATACGGTTGTTTTGATCTCATATTCCAAGAATCTCCAGGTCTCTGTAGATATGTGGAGTTTTTTTGTGAAGGAATGCAGCTATTGTGTTCATCAGCTCAGGAGAATTTGTGGACACGCTGATGGCGTGTTGCGTCTGGTGGCTGTTTAAACAAGATTTTAATCAGCGGTGAAAGGAACAATGCACTGAATGGAAGAGGATATGGAGTGTTGAACTCCCCTCAAAAGCAAGACGAAGCTCAAGCACTCCAAGAAAAGAAAGGCTATGATAAACCAGACAATATAGACTTTTTAAACAAGAGTGATTCAGTTTGAATGGAGTCTGTTTGCAGTCAAATCTGGATGTCAGTTGACAGGCGGTTGGTAGTTGATAAAGTGTTGAGTCTCAGACATATTTGCCCAACAGTCTGCATAAAACCTTTTTTAAAAGCATTTTTGAACATATAACACATTTGTGAAACTATTTAATGCATTTATTTGAACAAAAGGAATTAGTGTTGTTACAGAAAGTTGGATCTCATTGCATAGTTTGTATTACATAAAATAAAGCATGTGATAGTACTTGCATAAGGGGGACAAACTTGGTTTTCTTTGGCTAGAAATCTTTTGTGGTATAATTTCCCTAGTTGTATATGCAATAATTGCATTAGAACAATATCTTGTTAACCTTCATGCCCCCCTCACGCTGAAAGTGTGTCGTGGTGCTCGGCTATTGTCGTCTGCTTCATCATGCTGTTCTTGTTATGGGATGGGTGTCATAATAATTTGTCAGAATTCTATAGTTCCTCTCATTGTTCCTTATCTTTTTTATGGGCTACTTCAGTTGACCCCCACTGGTATGTCCTTTGCTATAAATGATGAATTATTATAATTATTTCAACTAGTTGCCAAGGAAACATTTCCTGTTTTTCTTTAATATAACTTGAAGTCAAAATAACTAAATAACTAAAACTAAATAAATTAATGAAAACTGTATAGACATTTTTAAAAAATGAAAAATGATTAGAAATGACAAAAACTAAAAACATTACTATACCTTTAACTTAAATTAAAGTGAAAACAGAATATATATATATAACCCCCACTGGTATGTCCTTTGCTCTGACCTCGACAACGAGACGGGTGCTGAACCTATCTTTCTGTTGCCATCCGACCACCTCTCCCTTCCTGTTCAATCACGAGTACGGCTCCACATTCATTTTATGGGTTATAATGAATAATGATTAGTTCTCCTTTGCTCCTTCAGCTATTCTGGTCTCTCCGTACTGTTGTACTGCATGACCGTCTTAGCAATACTGGGCACATCCATAGATTTTATTGCATCATGTGTCTGTCTGTATTGTGTAACCTGCACTTTTTACCTTTTATCATTGTGTATTTTATTTGACTCTCTTTGTTTTGCTTTTCTACATTTTACAGCCTGGGTTTGTTAAAATTCATACAATACATGCAGTGTTTATGTGGCAAAATTGGCAGTAAATAAACTGAATTTATAGAAAATATTTTATATGTTTTATATTTTTTTGAATATATTGCATATGTGTTTCATAAAAAAAATGTATAATAAAATTTAGATTTTTTTCTATATTCATTTTAGTTGGAAAATATCCGTTATTATTATCCATAATCCATAATTCTGTATTTTAAAATGTAATTATAATAATCATATATACATCCAGAAGCAACAAATATATATATACATTTAGATTTCTGCCTCCATAATATAATTTTGAAATGTTATTAGAATAATTATACGTAAATCCAAAAAATATGTACAAATTTTATAATATTATTCCTAAATATTATACCAGCTCTGCATAGAATCAGCCAGAAAAGAAGTGATTATTGAAAAAAGGTTTGGGGTCAATGAGTGCTGATACATCTGTTTTGTTTAAAATGGACATTGTACATTTTTTTTGTAAAATCTTATTCCACAATCAATAAACCAATAAAATGTTATTTTATAATTTTAACATACTAATTTAACATTTATATAATTTTAAATTTCTGTAAAGTTTTTTTTTTACATTTGTTTTCAATATTAGTTTTAATCTGAAAATAAATATGTACTGCAATATATATATATATATATATATATACACACACACACA
>NW_015647095.1:2015956-2016821 GCF_001515625.1 Sinocyclocheilus rhinocerous
GACTCAGAAAATGCAGGCCAACGAAATGCTTACAAAGTTTAAATAGTTTTGAACCATGGTAACTTGTCTTGTCATTGGGAAAACAGGAGTGTGACCGGCGTCTGAACAGCAGCAGGAGAGGAAGGACATGCAGTGACCTTGTGTTCTCTGAGGAGGATAAACCTTTGCAAACACACCTTCACCTCTAATCTCACACTTCTATTTATATATTTGATAGATTTTATACATACACGCTTAAAAATAAAGGTGCTTCATGATGCCATAGAAGAACCTTTCTTGTCTAAATGGTTCCATAAAGAACCTTTAACATCTGAAGAACCTTTCTGTTTCACAAAAGGTTCTTTGTGGCGAAAGAAGGTTCTTCAGATTATAAAAAGGTAAGAAAGAGATAGTTCTTTAAAGAACCTTTGACTGAATGGTTCTTTGTGGAACCAAAAATGGTTCTTCTATGGCATCGCTGTGAAGAACCTTTTAAGCACCTTTATTTTTAACACAATCTTCTTAAAATTTATGGTAAGTAGATGACTTCCAAAGTGTTAGTGTAGCATTAGATTGCGCTATAGGGAATTACTGTTCCTGGCCCTTACTTTCAGCATTGTGCTGCTCTAATGCCCTGTTGTGACACAACCTTGAACTACATTGTGAAATTTTCTTTGCATTGTCCACAGCTCCATCAATGTGTTCTCCACCCATGTGGCCCTCAAATTCTGTATTCCTTCTTTATACGACCCCTGAGGATCTCAGTGGAGACTGATAATAAATATTTGGTGCCAGAGAGCAGTCTTGGGTGGACCCAGGTCAGCTATCTCTCACACACGCACACACGCACACATGCTCTCACACACACACACACACGCACTCTCAC